>NW_028175684.1:0-20000 GCF_949987555.1 Borostomias antarcticus
CCCCACCTACCTGCCCTATACCCCCACCTACCACCCCCACCTACCTACCCTATACCCCCACCTACCTACCCTATACCACCACCTACCACCCCCACCTACCTACCCTATACCCCCACCTACCACCCCCACCTACCTACCCTATACCACCACCTACCACCCCCACCTACCTACCTTATTCCCCACCTACCACCCCCACTTACGTACCCTATACCACCACCTACCACCCCCACCTACCTACCCTATACCCCCACCTACCGACCCCACCTACCTACCCTATACCCCCACCTACCACCCCCACCTACCTACCCTATACCCCCACCTACCACCCCCACCTACCTACCTTATACCACCACCTACCACCCCCACCTACCTGCCCTATACCACCACCTACCACCCCCACCTACCTACCCTATACCCCCCACCTACCTACCCTATACCCCCACCTACCACCCCCACCTACCTACCCTATACCCCCACCTACCACCCCCACCTACCTACCCTATACCCCCACCTACCACCCCCACCTACCTGCCCTATACCACCACCTACCACCCCCACCTACCTACCCTATACCACCACCTACCACCCCCACCTACCTGCCCTATACCCCCACCTACCACCCCCACCTACCTACCCTATACCACCACCTACCACCCCCACCTACCTACCCTATACCCCCACCTACCACCCCCACCTACCTACCCTATACCACCACCTACCACACCACCTACCTACCCTATACCACCACCTACCTACCCTATACCCCCACCTACCACCCCCACCTACCTACCCTATACCACCACCTACCACCCCCACCTACCTGCCCTATACCCCCACCTACCATCCCCACCTACCTACCCTATACCACCACCTACCACCCCCCACCTACCTGCCCTATACCACCACCTACCACCCCCACCTACCTACCCTATACCCCCACCTACAACCCCCACCTACCTACCTTATACTACCACCTACCACCCCCACCTACCTACCCTATACCCCCACCTACCACCACCACCTACCTACCCTATACCCCCACCTACTACCCCCACCTACCTACCCTATACCCCCACCTACCACCCCCACCTACCTGCCCTATACCCCCACCTACCATCCCCACCTACCTACCCTATACCCCCACCTACCACCCCCACCTACCTACCCTATACCCCCACCTACCACCCCCACCTACCTACCCTATACCCCCACCTACCACCCCCACCTACCTGCCCTATACCACCACCTACCACCCCTACCTACCTACCCTATACCACCACCTACCACCCCCACCTACCTACCCTATACCCCCACCTACCACCCCCACCTACCTACCCTATACCCCCACCTACCTACCCTATACCACCACCTACCACCCCCACCTACCTACCCTATACCCCCACCTACCACCCCCACCTACCTACCCTATACCACCACCTACCACCCCACCTACCTACCCTATACCACCACCTACCTACCCTATACCCCCACCTACCACCCCCACCTACCTACCCTATACCACCACCTACCACCCCCACCTACCTACCCTATACCACCACCTACCTACCCTATACCCCCACCTACCACTCCCACCTACCTACCCTATACCACCACTTACCTACCCTATACCACCACCTACCACCCCCACCTACCTTCCCTATACCCCCACCTACCTACCCTATACCACCACCTACCACCCCCACCTACCTACCCTATACCACCACCTACCAACCCCCACCTACCTACCCTATACCACCACCTACCACCCCACCTACCTACCCTATACCACCACCTACCACCCCCACCTACCTACCCTATACCACCACCTACCACCCCCACCTACTGGTGTCTGACCCAGGATATTATCAGGGCTTTCTCAATTGCGCGTGTGATGAGATGACGGTGATATGGAGGGATGTTCCGTTCTGTGGCTAACGGGCAGAAAGAACGGTCTGTGTTTGTGTCTTTAGTGTTTATGGTTCTTTGTGTTTATTTGTCCGAGTCTTGGTGTGTGTGTGTTTTCTTGTGTCTATGTGTGTGTGTGTTTGTGTGTGTGTGTGGGGGGGTGGGTGTCTGTCTGTGTGTGTTTGTGTGTAGATGTGTGTGTGTGTGTGGTGGGGGGGGTGTATGTGTGGGTTTGTGTGTGTAGGTGTGTGTGTTTTGATGTGTGTATGTGTGTGTGTGTGTGTGTTTTGTTGTGTGTACAGTATGTGTGTGTGTGTTTATTTGTCTGCTCGTGTGTGTACACGCGAGGCCATGTGTGCTCAAGTGTCGTCTCCAGTGGAGGCGGGGCCTCTCTGCGCCATCTGTCTCTCAGAGGTCAAAGGTCAAGCGACAGCTGTGAGGAGGAACCAGAACCATGGCGCTCAACCCCGTCCTCACCTGCGTCCCATGGGCCTGGCAGCGCCATCAAGGTGCGCCAGTCTTCTGACCTGGCATCTCCTCATCTGTGGGATGACTCCACACCGCGCTGCCCCCCCCCCCCAATTCGTTACATCTCCAAGGCACTTGTCAATCACACCGTGTCCTAACTACACGCGACGCAAGCGTCGGCGACAAAATGCGTTCCATTGCTTTGTTTTCTATTAGCGTCACAAGCAGTTAGGACACGGTGTCACCCCCCACCCAACACATTCGGAGTGTACAAGTGCATCGAATGTTTTCAAAGTAGGACGTGTTCGTTGTTTGTTGAGTGGCATTTGGATTGCTCAGTGTGACGTACAGTTGAGGTTTTGATAAAGTCATTTTGTTCTGGACGTAAACCAATAGTCTATATTGCTGTTTTTGTTGTCCTTATTCATTGAACCGAGGAATGCCGTATCGCCCGAGGGCTTTTCTGCGTGCGTTTTTAGGGTGTGTTCACCATTACTTACTACAACACCTTTTTACATCACACTCAACTGTACGTCGATGCACCCTACCTTCCTCAATTCCGATTGGTTGCCTGAGGGTCGATGACTCACTGCTTGACAATAACAGACTAAAGACGTGTCATATCGAGTGAGCTGAATTCAATCATTTGCACTTGATTATGCTAAAATTACTTTAATTACATGTTTGCTGTGAACATCCCTGCAAGCAACAACCCTATTCGAAAAAGCAGAAATGATTTTTCATGAAAAAATCCAAAGCGTTATCTCTGTCTAAGTCGGTTCCTTCTCAGGAGCGGTAGAAAGCACACGACTCGTCCTTCTATTTCGGTATCGTTGTTCTCGCTGCTCCATATCACGAGCCCTGTCTGAAATACGGCACAAATAACGATCAAAGAGCTCGCAGTCTCTGCGCGGGCAGTAAATCTCGCCCGGCGAGGCCCAGACGGTGATTTTGTTTCACATTTCCGCCCCGAGATACAAGCAGACGCAGAAACGGAGAGTAAAATACACCCAGAGAGCCTCTGGCGTCGGCCCAATCTCTTGGCCTATCAGACGCGCCACGTGGCGTACGATGCAAGACCTTCTCCTCCATCTCCCTCACTCAGACACGACACGGGCAGAAGCGCATTGTCCCGGCAGAAGTGTGTGTGTGTGTGTGCGGGAGTGTGAGTAGCAGCATGCAACTCAACCGCATGGTGTCCGCGGGGGGTGTGTGTGTGTGGGGGGGGGGGGGGGGGGGTGAGGGGTAGGGTAGCTATGGGGGACAGGCAGGCCAAGACTGTGTGGAAACTGCAAATTGATCAAATTGTGGAGTGAAGACTTTGGGCCAATTATGTGGGTCATGTCAATGTCTCTCTGGTCTCCCTGTTGGTCAGAGGAGGGGGGGGGTAGTGTGTGTTTGTGATATGATCTGTGTGTGTGTGTGTGTGTGTGTGTGTTTGTGTGTGTTTATGTGTGTGTGATGGTCTACATGTGTGTTTGCTAGAGTGTCTGTGTTTGCTAGCCTCCTCAGTTTATGTATGCGTACTGTATGTGAGAGACTCACTGTGTGTGTGTGTGTGTGCGTGTTTGTGTGCGTGCGTGCGTGCATGCGTGCGCATGTGTGCGTGCGTGCGTGTGTGGCCGTGTGTGTTTTTTGAGCCATACCTCTCCAGCAAACACATCTAACAAACACCAAAAACAAACAGGGATCATTAGCACCTCGGCGTCGTTTCTCTTCCCCCTGTGCTGAAGGTGACCAGCATGGTGACCAAGATGGCCGCCCGACCCCCGGTGACCAGGTCCTTCTCCGCTCGAAGCTCCGGCATCTCCACTCTCAGATATGCTATCATTCGTTAAAGTGTATGAATACATTTAAATAAAATAATTAAAATAAAAGTAATAACAATCTATTTCATACTTAGTTGTAAATATCCAACAGTGTTTTTAGATAGTTATTTATTCAGCGGTGTAGTGTAAGTCTTAAAAACCCCACATTTGAGGCAGACTAAGAGTCCATCTGAAACAAACTACTTCCGTAGTTTGACGTATATCCGACTCAAACAGGCTATAGGAGCGGGACATAACGTTTAGAGGAATTTGACTGGAACGTTGTTGGAAAGTGGGCGGGTTATAAGAACTTCAGACAGATTCGATAGACAGCGTTGATTGACGGGTGGATGTCGTGAGATTATCGGTTGAACTTGCTCTTGATTTGCTGACGTAAGCACTCGGGAGATTTTGTTTTACAGGAAGAAAAAAATCATAGGATTTTATATAAAACTACAACAAAATGGAAATTGTGAAAAATATTTGGCATATATTGTTAAATAGATACATACTATGACCAAGGATGTGATCCAAGAAAGAAGAAGAAGAAAGAAAATAAATAAAAATGTGTTTATTTATTTAACCTTTATTTAACCAGGTAAAGAAGCTTGAGATCAAAGAACTCTTTTTCGAGCAAAACCTGACCATTTTTGGTTTCATTGCGTCTTTAATGAAGAAAGGAAAATGTGTGTGTTTCTCTAGGGTCTGTAACAGAGTCCTGGGGTCTGTGTGGTTCGCCAGCCCCGCCCTGCCTTCCATTGGAGGGGGTCTGGAGGGGGGGGGCGGGGGGTAGCCAGGGGGTCCCTGTGCTCCCTGTCACTCAGTCTGGTTGGGTCAGCCCCGTGGGTAGAGCAATCCACATTTGTTAAAGTGTATGTTAACATTTAAATAAAAGTAACAACGATCTATTTCATACTTAGTCGTAAATATCTGACAGTGTTTTTAGTTATTTATTCAGCGGTGTAGTGTCTTAAAGTCTTAAAAAACACATTTGAGGCCGACTAAGACGCAATGTTCAGCATGAGAGTTAGCAAACCGAGCAATTCTCAATAAATCAGCGGCGCTGATATGAGCTGTTGAAGGCTAAACGGTCCTTATGGATTGTCACACACCAACACGTCCTGGCCTGTCTGCTCTGAAGCTGTGTGTGGCGCGCTGTGTGTGGTAATCACACTCACACACACACACACACACACACACTCTGCTCCGTGTGTGGGCTGTGTTAGGCCTCACCGCCACGTAGTGACAGGTCAGTCTCACACCGTGTGATCAAACGCTGGCCACAGCTCTGGTGAGTTCACACCCCGCCCGGAGAGACTCCATCCTGGGATCTACAGGGGACAATAAAATCCCTGGTGGACGGATCTCACTAGACTGGTCGCGTCTACGCGTTTCGCAGTTTAGCGATAGCACCATTGAGTTTAGGGTTAAGGAAGACCTTAACCCTAACCCTAACCCCAACCCTAACCCTACACCTGACCCTCACCCTAACCTTAACCCTAAACTCTATGGTGTTCTTGCTAAACTGAGTTGCGAAAAGTAATCTGGCAGACTGGTCACTCACTTCCATTTGTCCCTGACAGTAAATGCAAACTACGTACAGTAATTCATATCTGAGGTAAATAGCTCACACATTATTTCCTCAAGTGTCTTCAAAATGCTGTCAAAATGTTGACACGCATAATATTTTAATGACATATTTCCATATCCTCTTTAAGTGTGTTTAACTTCTAGATTTTCACAGGCATGCTCTCGCTTACAGGGGGTTCTCACCTGTCTGTCGTTTACATGTCTGGCCCACAAAAATGTCTTTCTATCCTCCGAGGCATAAGACTAAATCTCTATAGTAACAGTATACCTCTACCATCACAGCACTACCTCCCCCGGCTGGGAGGGAACTACAGTAGACATGCATTGTGTGTGTGTGTGTGTGTGTGGGGGGGGGGGGGGCTGTCTTCGGCTTTGAGTCCAGACCTGGGGGCTAAACAACTGGAGAGGAGGAGGAAAGCTTCTCAGCCTCTCATCCTCTCAGTCCCTCATCCTCTTAGCCTCTCATCCCCTCATCCTCTCAGTAACTCATCCTCTCAGTCCCTGATCCTCTCAGCCCCTCATCCTCTCAGCCCCTCATCCTCTCAGCCTCCCAGTCCCTCATCCTCTCATCCTCCCAGTCCCTTATCCTCTCAGCCTCTCATCCTCCCAGTCCCTCATCCTCTCATAGTCTCAACCCCTCAGCCTGTAATCCTCCCAGTCCCTCATCCCCTCATCCTCTCAGCCTCTCATCCTCCCAGTCCCTCATCCTCTCATCCCCTCATCCTCTCAGCCTCTCATCCTCTCATCCTCCCATCCCCTCATACTCTCATCCCCTCATCCTTCCACCCCTCATCCCAGGCCCATAGTCCAGTAATGTGATTGTCCCGGGCCCCTCAGGCTGTGTGGGATAGCCAGGCTGGCCAGGGGAGCAGCCCGTGATTCAATCAGGCCTCAGACTCCTCAGGCCCCTTCTGGCTCACTTTACCCACAACCGACAGCCAACCTTGGTCCTATTGAATAAACGCAAGGAGGAGAAGGGATTCCTCGGACTTGGGATGCGTCTCAATTGGGGTTGAGTGTGTGTGTGTGTGTGTGTGTGTGTGTGTGTGTGTGTGCGCGTGCCCCTAGCCAAGCTGATTATTCAAATGAGTCGTCCGTTCTGAGTCTATCAAGGAAGTGGGATGAGACAAGTGGTGCATTGTGGATGGATATTATCTGTCCTCAGTCAGCGTTCTCCTTCCAGTCTCATTATCTATAATTGTTGTCCTACTGTAGCTTATTTTCTAGGTCGGCAACGTTATGTTCATTCCTCTCAATAATGTTAATGTTGACTTTTTCAATTTACTCTCATTCTTTGATTCCTATGCTGTATTCCTTGTGTGCAGCCAAGTATAATTTGCAGCATTAGCATGTTAGAATTAGCCGCCTTAGAGAGTTAGCCTAGCGTTGCGCCACAGTGGCATTCCTGTGCCATGTCTGTCTGTGTGGGCTAGCCGTGGGTCTCTGGCCTCAAGTTACGAGCTCCTGAACGAGGAGGCCGTTACCTCCCCTCACACCTAATGAAGTTACAGTGCCGGAGCTGAAGAATGACTCCCCAAAGACCCTCCTTGCGTCTGGACCCAGGCTGGCCCACACAGAGATACAGGCAGACCGTGGGCAGCTATGCATGGGCCTGAAGGACCCCAGGGCGAGTGGAGTGAGCACCGCTCATTCCAGAGCTTCTTCTAATGAGCGTCTACCCCTCCTGTTCCTTCATTCGTTTCGTTCCCTAAGTTGGAGAGATGGAGATGTTTTATCTGGCGTGGCGGCTAGCTACCGTGTAGCGCCTAGCTAGCATGTAGCAGTGTGCTAGCGTATAGTGGCTAGCTAGCGTGTAGTGGTTAGCACATATTAGTGGCCACACATGAGCAGCCGTTAGCTGACTCTTAAAAACACTGTTTTTTATTCCTAATCCATGTATGATCTGTCCTGTTTTATTTTCTTATTTTTATGGACTATTTTTATTGTTTTTATTTATTCTGTACAGCATGTTGTGCTACATTTAGTTGTATGAACAGTGCTATATAAATAAAGTGGACTTTGACTTTGACTAAAGCCGTTTATTAGGTGCAGGTAAAATCAGAGTCATAGGCTGCGTTCCGAATCGCATACTTCTACTTCTTACTACCAGTACCTACTACAGCTGCCCTTAGAAAGTACGTACTTTGCAAGCAGTAGGTATCCAATTGGGACATACTACCTTGTCATAATATTGCGTCTTGAAATTTGCCCACAGCCGTCGCTGTCCATAACGCGACATTCGTCTACAGCTGTCACGACTCGGACATGTGACGCACATTTCCGCTGCGCACAGATGTGGGTCACAATAGCCAGAAAAGCCTGCTGCCTTGCATACTGCAAAATACGACCGGATGTAGTAGGACATCCTGGTATTTTTGCCATACTGCATGTGGCATACTATGTATTGGGACATACTACATCCTGTTTTGGCATACTATATAGTAGGGTAGTATGCGATTCGGAACGCAGCCTGGGTGGTATCTTCTGGGCGGGTCACCTGGGCAGGTGAGTGGGAGGGGCAGAACATTCAATCAGCCAATCTCTCTGTTCCACCAATGAAATGGCTGATCTCAGAGAGACCAGTCCACAAGAGGGCAAATTGTAATGCAACATAGTAAAAAATATACAATATTTAAACCCGCAATACATACAAGAAAAATGTAGTTAGCGTTAGTAGAACAGAGTCTATCAAAGTCAGTACAACAAATGCAACACCGTAGTCAGTGCATAGGACACAGATGAATATGGGACCAGTACAATGTGGAAAACAGGTGCATTCAGTAGGTTAAGGGCACGTCTGTAGATAAATGTACACACACAGTCAATAGCCTGCATTCAAAAGTTAATGTGTGCAGTTGTCTGTTACGATCTGACAGAACACTGACTGTGGGCGGAGCCACAGGCCTTCATGGTATGGGAGGGGGTGTAGGGACGGGCTGGTCCAAGTCCCTCTGTCGTTGGGGGGGGGGGGGGGGGGGGGGCAGGCTGGTCCAAGTCCCTCTGTCGACGTGGGGGGGGGGGGGGGCAAGTGTGTCTCGGCACCTTAAAGGACAATGCTCGTTTTTGACAACCTGGACCTTATTTACGACATATTATAAGACGTTTGACTCACCGAGATCACACGAAATAGCTTCCTCACTTGCTCCAGCACGCATGCGCACAGCGTGCTGGAGCAACGATTGCGCGCTGTGCGCATGCGTGCTGGAGCAAGTGGGGAAGCTATTTCGTTTCGAAAGACGTTACCAAAGATCATATTACAGAGGCATGTGAACAACCACAACAGGCCTACGCTATATGTAAGCACAACTAGCATAGCTTAGAAACTGCATTCTCGGTGCCCCCACCACTGCCATTACATGGATATACTGGCTCGCGCTGGATTTTAAATTTCTTCTACATGCCTCCGAACTACACCAAAGTGATCTCGGTGAGTCAAACGTCTTATAATATGTCGTAAATAAGGTCCAGGTTGTCAAAAACGAGCATTGTCCTTTAAAGGGTACTGTAGGCTACCTCTCGCCCCTATCTCCTTCTGTCTCTCTCTTTCTCTCTCTCTCTCTCTCTCTCTCTCCCCCTACAGGATGGTGCTCGGAAAAAATACCTTTTTTTTTTCTTTTACCAGTAAACCGTTTGCGACATTCAGCCATTTTGTGGGATGCGGCGCGGTTGCATCGGATACTCCATAAAGGCCATGAGGGATGGTGACAGACCGATCACTCCGGAAGAGTTGTTGTTGGCTTTCATTGCCGGTGGGAGGGGACTATTTCTGGAGTGATGGACGCCGCGGTCGGGCTCAGCACTGTAAATCTGCGCTGGACGCAGTAGGCCCGGTCAATATATATGGCCTGTTCCTCCCTTAACTGTTGTGTTTGGGCAGAACCAGGAGGGAACGGACAACGAAATCCGCTATCCATCCTCCAGGGAAGGCCTGGGTGGCCATGCCGTTAGGCAGGAGATGGATGGACCTGCCGACTCCTGCGTCTACATCAAACCACACCAGCAAAAAGGAGGCAGGAAATCACACAGGAAATTAGCCCTGTTTTTATGTACAGTAGGAGGAGCTACTGTAGATGGGAGCTGGTGGATTTAAGGTGATGCGCTTTGCGCTTTGGGAGTGTCTCTTTTCAGTTGGGACAGTTTTTAATGGACTTGATTGAACTTTTCTTTATTTCTTTCATTCATTAACTCTTTCTGTGTCTCTCCTATCCTCCTTCCTACCTTCCTTCCCTACCCTCCTCTCCTATCCTCCTTCCTTCCTTCCCTCCCTCTCCTGTCCCTCTTTATCTCTCTTTATCAGGATGTCTCTCCATCTCTCCCATATGGTTTCTATGCTCATGACGCTTAGTGCCATTTAGTACCTTGAACCCAACATTTCTTTTTTTTTTTTTTTTTATAAATCTTTTTATTAAAGGAATGAAACTATACATTCTGCAGGAAGTCAAGTAAAATAGTCTTCCATTTTCTTTTTCTTTTCAAACAAAATACAAAAAAACAATAACAATAAGACAAAGTAAGCAGAGAAGACTCCAATGGTTTGTGATGAGACTGGACCTGGGATGGCGGGAGACCGCCCCAGAGCTGAGGCTGCTGCTCGTGGTAAATGGTAAATGGACTGCACTTATATAGCGCTTTTCCACCTTAGCGGCACTCAAAGCGTTTTACAATGGCCTCTCATTCACCCGTTCACGGTAGCTGCCATGCAAGGTGCTAACCTGCTCATTGGGAGCAATTTGGCGTTAGGTGTCTTGCTTAAGGACACTTCGACATGTGGACAGTCGGAGCTGGGATTCGAACCGCTGACCCTTCGATCACTGAACGACCCGCTCTACCAACTGAGCTACAGCCGCCCCTCATGGCCGTTAATCACAACGCGAGCTTACTCTGCTGCTTAGTCAATGTCACTTCAATCAAAGACTTCAAGATGGTGGGGTCACACCGTCAAACCGAAATACAACAGGTTTTTCTTCTTCACATCATATGGAGTTAACACTTGCCGTTCACTCGTTAAAAACACGTCACTATAACCATGTTCAAATGTGCTCAAAATGCTTAAATATAACAGCTTAACACCGTTCTGTCATTGCTAGTCTGGTTGTTACCACAACCAAGCAAGAGTGAAAAAGCCTCACATTCTCCCTTCTAGGGCTGGGTATCGAGTCGAATTTCAAGAATCGATTCGATTCCGATTCACAAGGTTCAGAATCGATTATCACGATTCGATTCGATTCAATATCGATTCGGTTAGTGTTACTAAAACTTGTTTTTTGTAGCTGTAATCTTAATTACATGACTGCCAAGTTATGCAACACATGAATACTAGGGCTGGGTATCAATACTGATTTCCAAAAATGAATGAATGAATGAATGAATCATTGAATGAATGAATGAATGAACTATTCATACCTTCATTTATTCATTCATTCATTAAATAAAAGATCGTTTTGGGGATTCATGAATCGATTCTGAATCATTTGATTCAGAATCGATTCAGAATCGTTGAATCGATTTTTTAAACCCAGCCTTACTCCCTTTGCTGTCCCTGTTGATGTGATCCCCTCCTGTGTGGAGGAGATCTATGGTGGTCTACGTTTTCACGGCGTTGAGCCTGTTCATTCACCCAGCCAGTCTACACCGTCTACCCAACGGAGAGGGAAGACTGACGACCACTCCCAGCCCGTTTACAGGTCTATCCACACCTCCGGTACGGGCTTTTCACCGTCTGTTTCTCCAATCACGGACAGTGTTACTACTGGGTGAGCAACACCCTCCCACACAACGCTCACGAACAAGATTCAACAACGAAAACAGCAGTACTACACCATTACATCACCTTGCATTTAATGTAGGAAAAGCCAGTGTACGACTACTCGCCAGAACTCACAAGTGCATCTGCTTTCTAAAACAAGTGACTAAGGGCATAATCTAGTGCTGAAGGCAAAGTGCAAGAATAGCAATCTCAGATACAATAGGTGCTTAAGAGGGAGATTTGTGGTAGAAGTTCTTGAAGAGATGAGTTTTGAGCCTGCGGCAAAAGATGGGCAGCATGCTTATCTAACATTACATTACATTACAGGCATTTAGCAAAGCGACTAACAATCCAAAGCAACTAACAATAATTGCATTTAACGTAGTAAAAGCCAATGTACTACTACTTGCCAGAACTTACAAGTGTATCTCCTTTCTAAAACAAGTGACTAAGAGCATAATCTAATAGCAATCTAAAATACAATAGGTGCTTAAGAGGATGGATTGTTGTAGAACTTCTTGAAGAGATGAGTTTTGAGCCTGCTATGAAAGATGGGCAGCGACTCTGTGTCGATCGACCGCAGGAGCCTTGGAGTGACGTGGCAACCAGTCGCCCCGAGGTAGCAGAGCGTAGCGGTCAGCAGGGGGTGTAGGGTTTGACCATGGCCTGGAGGTAGGAGGGGGCTGTTCCTTTCATTTCCCTGCAGGCTAGCGCCAGAGTTTTAAACTGGATGCGAGCCGCTACAGGGAGCCAGTGTAGGGAACGGAGAAGGGAAGTTGTGTGGGAGAACTTGGGGTGGTTGAACACCAAGCAAGCAGCAGCAGCCCAGCGAGGAGGGAGTTGCAGTAGTCCAGGTAGGAGATGACCAGGGCCTGGATGAACACCTGCGCCGTTTCATCAGTGAGGAAAGGGTGAATCCCCCTGATGTTGTAGAGCAGGAATCTGCAGGAGCGTGTGACAGATGTGGTCAGTCTGTAGATCCAAGTCCCTTCCAGAAGTTAAAAGAAATCTGGAGATGACTTGGGCCTGTGAGGTTTATAAATCCTGAGTTAAGTAGGCCACTCCCTCAGGGCAGTCACCAGGGCAATTCGTCTATCTCAGGTAGAAACTAACGCTAACGTCTCCCAACACAGAGCATGTTATCGGCTAGCTGAACACCCTCAGCCCTCTGACGTCTGACTCCACAGCCCTCTGCTCAACACTGTGCCCATCCACCACGGTCCTGTCTAGGGGTGTTAATAGTTAATCGACTATCGATTAATTGCTGATAAGAATTTACTTGAGTAAGATTTGGTTACTCAATTAATTGCTTGTTAATGGAACAGAACTTTTTTTTGGAGGAACGAACGTTATCAACGGGAGTTGCGTGAAATGTAATCATGATTTAAGGTCTGACTGCACATGAGGGCGCCACGCCATGTAGTGAAGGCTAATTGGGATGCCGGGAAATTTCAACGACACAGCGGAAGAAGACACAAAAATTAAGCGAGCAAAGCGCAGTCCGGCGCGAGACGTTCTTATCAGTTAATCGACTATCGTTTGTTGAGGTTAACAGTTATCGATTAATGAAATTCCTTGAAATTTGCAACCCTAGTCCTGACCCCGCCCCTCATCACCCACTGACAGACACATGTTCAGATGATGTCTGGTACCATGCAAGGCGAGGCCTTCACTTAAAGGAGAATACCACCCTAGAACAACATTAGGCTCAACAGCTAGACATCCACAAAACAATAAAGAAAAATGTGGTTTCCTTGACTATAGTTGCTCCATGTAAACAAAGCATGTTCACGAAGTTGAAACGCGTCGACAAATCCCAGGAAGCAAAAGAACAAGGACTACAACGAAAAAAATGTCTAGGAGGACGAGGACTCAGTGCACCATGCTAACCCTCTAGTTCTAGCCTACTCTATAAAGTTAGTTCAACAAAACAAAAATATACAATCGCACACACTCGCACAAAAGATGACAACCAACGCACCGATGTTTAATTTATCTGAGTTCTTTGGACTTTTTGCGTTGTTGCTGCAACCGATGGAAACTCACTCCCACCGGTGCAGGGAAATCCTTGATTCCATAAATTGCACAGTATTTTGGAATTGTGTTTTTCTTTAATAGCAAATATAGCTAGACACAGGGTCTGACAAATGTTCACTCGAGAGATAGTTTCGCGCAATGCATGCTGGTCAATTGAGTCTTTCAAAATTACAGACTTATTACTAAAAATAACATTTTCTAGTTTGATTGAAGTTCATTCCACAATACACATATTACATGTGTTTAGAGGCTACAAAATCCTAGACTTGAATTGTCCTTTAAGCAGCCTGATTGTAGTGATGTGTACATATGGAGGTCGTGGGGTCACGGGGCTGAGAGCTCAGGGCCTGGGTGGGTGGATCATTCAGGACGGGTTCTGTCACACCCGGGCCGATCCAGGCCCGCTGATCCCCCCCCCCACCCCCGCTCCGGAGTGCAGAGCCTGGGCAGGTCCCTGTCTGACGTGTCCCTAGGCCGTGCTGGTGACCGGGGTGCCTGTTTACCATCCACCTCCCCCCACCGCCCCCCGAGACACATCTGCCAGGACAGACTGGGAACGTCCGGGGAGAAAATGGCAAACGGGCTGTGAAGACGAGAATATGGAAGCTGACAGAAGTAAACGTGGGCAGGGGGGGGAAAGGAGAGAGGGAGAGGGGGGGGAGAGAGGGAGAGGGGGGGGGAGAGAGGGAGAGGGGGGGAGAGAGGGGGAGAGAGAGGGAGGGGGGGGGGAGGGAGAGGGGAGAGGGAGAGGGGGAACGACGGGGGTCCCATGCCTGGTGAAGTGATTGCGCTGGCATGGTGGCCAGAGGCCTTTCGGCTGGGTGGGCTCCACAACCTCTCCTCCTCCTCCTCCTCCTCGATCGGTACTGGAGCCTGCTGGGATGCTGGAAGTGTTTCTGTGTGTGTGTGTGTGTGTGTGTGAAATGTGTGTGTGAAATGTTTGTATGTGTGTGTGTGGAATGTGAGTATGTGTGTGTGTGTGTGTGTGTGTGTGTGTGTGTGTGTGTGTGTGTGTGTGTGAAATGTGTGTGTGAAATGTGTGTGTGAAATGTTTGTACTGTATGTGTGTGTGTGGAATGTGAGTGTGTGTGTTTGTGCCAGACGCCACAATGGCCTGTCTGCTCTCACTTGCTATCATTGTTTATCACTGGCTGTGTGTGTGTGTATGTGTGTGTGTGTGTGTGTGTGTGTGTGTGTGTGTGTGTGTGTGTGTGGAGAGGCATGCGTGTGTGTGTGTGTCTGTCTGCCTGTGTGTTTAACAGTCACGTATGGAGACACACAGTCCTCAATATCAATCAAGTGACGGATGTCAAGTCCACTTGTGGAAGCAGGAGGCAGAACACATTGGGTGCATTTGTTAAAGCGCTCGGAGCGCACCGGAGGGCTCTCTGGTCGTTCGGAATAACCCTATCCCTGTTCATTTACGAACGCACCCATAGTACACAGCAAAATAGGACACACATACAGTCTGATGCATACTGTGTGTACTTAGGAACCACTTTGCTGAAGTTGTCATATACTGTACTCTACTGTACTCTGCATTGTTCTTGAGAGCCAGCTGTATTCTCTTAATCTCGAGAGAGAGGAGAGGCCAAGAGTGAGGGAGAATATAATGTCTGTCACTTTTCTGTTTTATTATGTGATGCTGATACCCCCCCCCCCCCTCTCCCCCACGTCGCTGAGTTTTAAGTGTCTCTTATCATAAGGCATGTGCATTACCCTGGCCGCAAGAGCAAGCAACCTTAATCAGTCGTTCGCCAGAAAGTTTTTAATTATGCGAGGAGATGGAATGGCCTGCTGTAAAAACATAAACAGCGTCGGGATGAACGGGTGTATGTGGCCCTCGGGGGGGCCGGGGGGCCGGGGGGCCGGGGCTGGGCTCTGGTAGCAGCCCTCCCTCTACAAGCATGTGCATTAAGGGCCTTTAAGAGCTTCCTTTGTTGCACTCCTTCACTGGTCTCTCTCTCTCTCTCTCTCTCTCTCTCTCTCGCTCTCACACACACACGCGCACACACACTCCGCCTGCATCCTCACTCTCAGGATATTAAACTCACAGTCACTAGAATGGAGAGAGGAGCTGAAATATGGGGAAGAGAGAGAGAGAGAGAGAGAGATGAGAGAGAGACCGAGAGGGGGAGAGAGAGAAAGAGAGAGCGAGACAGAGAGGGTAGAGAGAGATGAGAGAGAATAGAGAGAGATGAGAGAGAGAGAGAGAGAAAGAAAGAGAGGGAGAGAGAGAGATGAGAGAGAGATGAGAGAGAGAGAGACAGAGAGAGAGAGGGAGAGAGAGAGAGATACAGAGAGAGAGAGCGGAGTGAACGAGGGGGAGGGAGTTAAGTGCTGTGAAGTTAGGCTCCTAATGTCGGCTTTCAGTGCAACCGCCTCTCTCTCTTTCTCTCTCCCTCCCTCTCTTCCCCCACCCCCTTCTCTATCTCTCTTACTCCCCTGGTTTGGGGGGCTACAGACAGACTGGGTGTGGGGTGGGGGGGGGGGGTTGTGGAGGCGCCGGGGTGCTGGGGGTGCAGTAAAGCGATTCTGATTCGTGCCCAGAGCCATCAGTGTCAGTCGGCCGGCCCTGTCACTCCCCGGGAGCATCAAAGCAAAGCGCTCCCAGAGTCCTGTCACTAACAGTAATAGATATCATTTCAGAGAAGCAGGGGCCCAGGTCCGTTGTGTCTGCTTCCCGGCGTGGAGCAGGCGTGGCTGGACAGACCCGGCCCGCTTGGCCCTGCTGGGGGGACCGGCTTGGCCGCTGGGTCTGGGTCCAGCATGGAGCTGCTGGGTCTGGGTCCAGCATGGAGCTGCTGGGTCTGGGTCCAGCATGGAGCCGGAGGGCAGGTTGAGAGGGGAGGAGGAGAACATATGGGTTTCCAGAGTAGGGTTTGGTGTAGTATTTAGTGCATTGGTGTAGTGTGTAGTGTAGTATGTACTGTGTTATTGTTGTGTGTAGTATGTAGTGTGTAGTGTGTAGTGTAGTATCATATGTAGTGTGTTGGTGTAGTGTGTAGTGTGTTGGTGTAGTATGTTGGTGTAGTGTGTAGAGTACTTTAGTGTGTAGTATTTAGTGTGTAGTGTAGTGTGTTGGTGTAGTGTGTAGTGTAGTGTAGTGTGTTGGTGTAGTGTGTAGTGTGTACTGTAGTGTAGTGTGTTGGTGTAGGGTGTAGTGTAGTGTGTAGTATGTTGGTGTAGTGTGTAGTGTGTTGGTGCAGTGTGTTGGTATAGTGTGTTGGTGTAGTGCTTAATCTAGTGTGTAGTATGTAGTGTGTTGGTGTAGTGTGTAGTATGTAGTGTGTACTGTAGTGTGTAGTGTAGTATGTTGATGTAGTGTAGTGTGTAGTATGTTGTGTGCAGTTTAGTGTGTAGTATGTAGTGTGTACTGTAGTGTGTAGTGTAGTGTGTACTGTAGTGTGTAGTATGTAGTGTGTACTGTAGTGTGTAGTGTAGTATGTTGATGTAGTGTAGTGTGTAGTATGTAGTGTGTTGGTATAGTGTGTTGTGTACTGTAGTGTGTAATATATAGTGCGTTGGTGTGGTGTAGTGTTTTGGTGTAGTGTGTCGTGTGTTGCTGTCATGTGTAGTGTAGTGTCTAGTTTAGTGGGTTGGTGTAGTGTGTAGTGTCTTGCTGTCATGTGTAGTATAGTTTGAAGTGTGTAGGTGTAGTGTAGCACTGTATGTAGTGTGCCATGTATGTAGTGTGTCGGTGTAGTGTAGTGTTGGTGTAGTGTGTAGTGTGTCGGTGTAGTGTGTAGTGTAGTGTGTAGTATGTTGGTGTAGTGTGTAGTGTAGTGTGTTCTTGTAGTGTGTTGGTGTAGTGTGTAGTGTAGTGTGTTCTTGTAGTGTGTTGGTGTAGTGTGTAGTGTAGTGTGTAGTATGTTGGTGTAGTGTGTATTGTAGTGTGTTGGTATAGTGTGTAGTGTGTTGATGCAGTGTGTAGTGTAGTGTGTAGTGTGTAGTGTGTAGTGTATAGTGTGTAGTGTAGTGTGTAGTGTAGTGTGTTGGTGTAGTGTGTAGTGTAATGTGTAGTGTGTAGTGTGTAGTGTGTAGTGTGTTGGTGTAGTGTGTAGTGTAGTGTGTTGGTGTAGTGTGTAGTGTGTAGTGTAGTGTGTTGGTGTAGTGTGTAGTGTAGTGTGTAGTGTGTTGGTGTAGCGTGTAGTGTAGTGTGTAGTGTAATATGTAGTGTGTTTGTGTAGTGTAGTGTAGTTGTGAGGATAACAGGTGGGTGAGGGATGGCCATGCTGGGGATGGTATCACTACTGGAAGATGGTGGACTGTTTTGACTTCAGTATGTTTGATAAGCAGTGGTTCTGCTCTCAATGTCAACTTAAATCACTGTGACATGGATGCGTCATTCATGACTGCCATTAGACACACACACACACACACACACACACACACACACACACACACACACACACACACACACACACACACACACACACACACACACACACACACACACCGTCAAATTGTTCCCTCCACCAATGAGGGCAGAGATAGAGACTCTATTGTCCATTAACCTCCCAGACGCTGGTGAGAACATCCTCACATATCAGACGTCTCTCCATGTTAGCAGAACCTCTGTTAGCCCTGCCTCCAAGACTGGCTCCCTGTCCCTGTGTGTGTGTGTGTGTGTGGTGTAGTGTTTTGGTGTAGTGTGTCGTGTGTTGCTGTCATGTGTAGTGTAGTGTCTAGTTTAGTGGGTTGGTGTAGTGTGTAGTGTCTTGCTGTCATGTGTAGTATAGTTTGAAGTGTGTAGGTGTAGTGTAGCACTGTATGTAGTGTGCCATGTATGTAGTGTGTCGGTGTAGTGTAGTGTTGGTGTAGTGTGTAGTGTGTCGGTGTAGTGTGTAGTGTAGTGTGTTCTTGTAGTGTGTTGGTGTAGTGTGTAGTGTAGTGTGTTCTTGTAGTGTGTTGGTGTAGTGTGTAGTGTAGTGTGTAGTATGTTGGTGTAGTGTGTATTGTAGTGTGTTGGTATAGTGTGTAGTGTGTTGGTGTAGTGTGTAGTGTAGTGTGTAGTGTGTAGTGTATAGTGTGTAGTGTAGTGTGTAGTGTAGTGTGTTGGTGTAGTGTGTAGTGTAGTATGTACTGTGTTATTGTTGTGTGTAGTATGTAGTGTGTAGTGTGTAGTGTAGTATCATATGTAGTGTGTTGGTGTAGTGTGTAGTGTGTTGGTGTAGTATGTTGGTGTAGTGTGTAGAGTACTTTAGTGTGTAGTATTTAGTGTGTAGTGTAGTGTGTTGGTGTAGTGTGTAGTGTAGTGTAGTGTGTTGGTGTAGTGTGTAGTGTGTACTGTAGTGTAGTGTGTTGGTGTAGGGTGTAGTGTAGTGTGTAGTATGTTGGTGTAGTGTGTAGTGTGTTGGTGCAGTGTGTTGGTATAGTGTGTTGGTGTAGTGCTTAATCTAGTGTGTAGTATGTAGTGTGTTGGTGTAGTGTGTAGTATGTAGTGTGTACTGTAGTGTGTAGTGTAGTATGTTGATGTAGTGTAGTGTGTAGTATGTTGTGTGCAGTTTAGTGTGTAGTATGTAGTGTGTACTGTAGTGTGTAGTGTAGTGTGTACTGTAGTGTGTAGTATGTAGTGTGTACTGTAGTGTGTAGTGTAGTATGTTGATGTAGTGTAGTGTGTAGTATGTAGTGTGTTGGTATAGTGTGTTGTGTACTGTAGTGTGTAATATATAGTGCGTTGGTGTGGTGTAGTGTTTTGGTGTAGTGTGTCGTGTGTTGCTGTCATGTGTAGTGTAGTGTCTAGTTTAGTGGGTTGGTGTAGTGTGTAGTGTCTTGCTGTCATGTGTAGTATAGTTTGAAGTGTGTAGGTGTAGTGTAGCACTGTATGTAGTGTGCCATGTATGTAGTGTGTCGGTGTAGTGTAGTGTTGGTGTAGTGTGTAGTGTGTCGGTGTAGTGTGTAGTGTAGTGTGTAGTATGTTGGTGTAGTGTGTAGTGTAGTGTGTTCTTGTAGTGTGTTGGTGTAGTGTGTAGTGTAGCGTGTTCTTGTAGTGTGTTGGTGTAGTGTGTAGTGTAGTGTGTAGTATGTTGGTGTAGTGTGTATTGTAGTGTGTTGGTATAGTGTGTAGTGTGTTGGTGCAGTGTGTAGTGTAGTGTGTAGTGTGTAGTGTGTAGTGTATAGTGTGTAGTGTAGTGTGTAGTGTAGTGTGTTGGTGTAGTGTGTAGTGTAATGTGTAGTGTGTAGTGTGTAGTGTGTAGTGTGTTGGTGTAGTGTGTAGTGTAGTGTGTTGGTGTAGTGTGTAGTGTGTAGTGTAGTGTGTTGGTGTAGTGTGTAGTGTAGTGTGTAGTGTGTTGGTGTAGCGTGTAGTGTAGTGTGTAGTGTAATATGTAGTGTGTTTGTGTAGTGTAGTGTAGTTGTGAGGATAACAGGTGGGTGAAGGATGGCCTTGCTGGGGTTTGTATCACTACTGGAAGATGGTGGACTGTTTTGACTTCAGTATGTTT
>NW_028175683.1:0-6372 GCF_949987555.1 Borostomias antarcticus
ATTACAGCAGCAAGTAAGGACAGATAAAGGTATCTCAAGGATTTAATATACATAATACATAGTGCATACAATGCAACAATTGCATATAATACAAGCTTTTTCTACCCTTCAGGTAGGGTTGTGCTTCAGAACGCTCTCTTCTTCCTGAGGACGGCGGAGTTGCAGAATTCTGGATCCCCCTGCAGACAGAGACACAGGCCGCTGGAGCCACAGGCGGAAGTCAGCAGAAGCAAACGTAGCGACGCGTGGCGGCTAAGTGCAGCATCAGGTCATTATTTTAGCGTGGGCGAACTAGCTTCCCGTTCGGCCTGGTATCCAGGCGGTCTTGAGAAAGTATAGTATCTAGTATGAAAGTATAGTATATAGTATACAAGTATAGTACGTGAAGAACTACAAACCTCATGACCAACGGCGCCGTTTGGTTGAGACGGTGTTGGGAAATGGCGGCGTACCGTCGGCGCTGGGACCTCTGACCTCTCGTTCTCCCCACCACCTCCTCTCCTCCTTTGATCTCTTCTCTCTCCTCTCTCTCTTTTTCTTCTTCTCTTTTTTGGAGACATCAACATAGCCTTTCATTCGAAAAAACACATCTCTTCATCTCTCTCTCTCTCTCTCTCTCTCTCTCTCTCTCTCTGCAACATCATCTATTCCCTTGGAGAAGGGATGAAACGATCTGGGCTTTAGTGAGTTTTAGAGCAGAAAGAAGAGAATTAAGATGTTACGGAGAAAGGGAGAGCTCAGAGGGAGAGAGAGAGAGAGAGAGAGAGAGAGAGAGAGAGAGAGAGAGGAATGGTTAGCCATGCAGTCTGGAGACAGGAACAAGAAAGAACAAGGGTTGATTAGAACACTGGGGAGGGCGGCCATTTGTCTGGTTGTTTTTGCCGAGGACCATGTGTGTGTGTGTGTGTGCATGTGTGTGTGTATGTGCGTGTGTGCGTGTGTGCCTGCGTGCGCGTGCGGTATTGTATGTTGTCTATCACAGGGAGTGTTGCCCACCTGCATCCATATTTGTGAGTGAGAGTGTCTGTGTGTGTGTGTGTCTGTGTGTGTGTCTGTGTCTGTGTCTGTGTGTGTGTTTGTGTGTGTCTGTGTATGTGTGTGTGCGAGACCAAATCACTGACCACATCACCATGTCTCGCGGCGCATATATCGCCCACCTGCAGCACCACGCCATCATTAACCCCCCGGTTCAGACGGCCCGTTAGATTGGTGCGGGCAGGTTAGCCGGGACAAATGACCAACCCGCACTTAATCGCTACGGAGACCACTTAGCAATGAGCAAACGCTCGCAATTACACTTAATGATAAAAGCCTATTAGAAAAATTACAGTGACAGTGAGCCCAGTCGGAACGCGTAGCTCGCCCCCGCGACCCATAACCTTGATTAGCGAGCGGGTCGGAAAAAACTAAACCCAGAGCTCTCAGTCCAAATCGACTGTGGGCGAAAGTTGCGTTGCCGAAAACAAGGAGAGGACTCCGGGGTTCACCGGCGTTCAGGGCCGGGTTCGTTGGCGTTCAGGGTCGGGTTCGTCCGCGTTCAGGGTCGGGTTCGTTGGGTTTGTCGGCGGTTCTGTGCGCAGGTGTTGTGAGAGCGTGTTGTTGTGGAGAGCAGCCCCCCTGGCCGGGACTATGCGGAGCGTCGTACACGTTTTACACACACACACACACACACACACACACACACACACACACACACACACGCCCCGAACCAGCAGGCGTGCGCACGCGGACACACTCGCGCACACACGTGCAGGCACGGCCCGAACCAGCGTGCACACATGTTCACACGCGCACACACACATGCACATGCCCCAAACGAGCATGCACACGCACACACACACACACGCGTGCGCACACACACGGCCAGATGCTTTGAGCGATTCTAACCGAGCGGAGGTCAGGGCCCTTTTTATGAATAGAATATGACCGCGGGATTGGACGTGTCTCGTCCAATCAGGCGGCGGTATGCGGAGCGTGATTTTATTAAGCGTAATAGTCTTAATTGTGGCCGGGAGCTGGAGAGCAGCAGCCCAGGAGGCCGTGGGCGTGTCCACTGGGCCCGCGCTCACTTTAATAAGTCCGCGCTCATTATGGACTCAGTGGAAAGAGCAGGACGTGGTCAGCTCACTTGATCAATGCCGAAGAGTCGAGACACTCGCACACGCGTGTGCAAACGCACACGTGCCATTTGTAGCCTAGCAACCTGCTCAGCCGGTTCATGACGGGAAACACACACGTACAGTCAAACGCGCGCGCACACACACACACACACACACACACACAATGTGTGGTTGTGGTAGGGTATGTATGTTAGTATTCTCTACCTGCTCTGGTGCTGGTAGTGCCTCCTTCAGTCTATATTGATTTGCCATTCATTTACCACGGGAGAGCCAACTAAAACTGATGTGTGTGTGTGTGTGTTTATAAGTGTTCCCGTGTGTGTGTGCGTGTGCATGTGTGCGTTTGTGTGTGTGTAAAAGTGTTCCTGTGTGTGTGTGTGTGCGCCTGTGCCTCTTCACATCCGTCATAACTCCCCTATGAGTGAAATTGCTGATGACTCATCAAAGTCAGCACTGCAGAAACCAACAGGGGGAGAGAGAGAGAGGGAGGGAGGGAGAGAGAGAGAGGGAGAGAGAGAGAGAGAGAGAGAGAGAGAGAGAGAGAGAGAGACAGAGAGACATAGAGAGACAGAGACAGAGAGACAGAGAGAGAGAGGGGGGCAGCGTCTGGCTCTCATGGTTCGATGGTCTCTCTTTTCATGGGTCTGTCTTTCTCTTTTCTCTCTCTATTGTCCTGCTTCTACCACTCCCCCCCTCCTCTCTCTCTCTCTCTCTCTCCCACTTTCTCTCTCTCATGAACTTATTTCCCCGTAGAAAGTAGATTGTATTGTATAGTTAAATGAGCATACAGATGTTGGTTGCCCTGCAATTGCCACATCGTTTAAATATCCGTGTTGCTTTTATGGCTCTGTGTGCTACCAACCCTTTTCTCCCTCCCCCTAGTGCCTCTCTCTCTCCCTCCTACCTTCTAACCAGGTCCAGTGGATGCCCCACTGTCACCCGCAGACCACCCTGAGTCCGATAGATACCCCTGTGTCTGCTGTGGATGTCCAGTACAGCAACTAACCCTGTCCTCCTCCCTAGCGTCTCTCCCTCTTATACTCTAAACAGGTCCTGTGGACTCACCCTGCCCCCCTGTAGCAGGTCCCGGAGACCCCCCCCCCCCCTCGGCCAAGGTCCACCTGATGGCTCCTGGAAAGGCCCCCTGCCTCCTCGTGACTAGGTCCTTCTGTCCTTCTTCTTCCCTCTGTGTCGTCAGCTGTCCCTATCCAGCCAACCCCACTCCTTTTTCTCTAGTCTCTCTGCTTTCTGTCTCCCCACCTCTGCGACATTCTCTATGAGCCTGTTCTGCTAAGTGCTTACTGTGCTTTGTTATATGATTCACTTTAATATCATATTAGAGACTACAGGGTTAGCTCACACATGGTCTACCACGTAGGCAACTTCTCTGTAACTATGTGTGCACTCTACTGTTAGTCGTGTCTCTCTTATGAAGTATTTAGCCCATGTTCACTGCTCTGTATATGTTCTTAGCCAAATAGACAAAGATTTTTCGTCTCGTTGAGAGCGGTCAGGGATTAATTTTTACAGCTCACTTTTCTGGCCCCTGGGTGAAACTGTTTTTTTGCTTCCCTTTGGAATATGTAGGGCTGGGACCCACGCCCCCCCCCCCCCCCCATTGCTCTCTGTAAAGTGTTGCCTCTGTGTATGAAATGTGCTATACAAATAAAGTTTGATTTGATTTGATTTCAGAAAGAAAAAAGCAACAACACAGAACATTCAGATCTATTACCTATAACACTTAATCTATACCACTTTCCTGAAGTCAAAATTCCGCGAACCCAAGCCCAACATATGGCAACAAAAAAAGTGTAATGCATACATTTAATTTGTGTATATTCATTTGAGGGCCATGATCATGATGTGTTCCTATTCTCACCAGCAGGTGGCACTAAAACTCTTTCTCTCTGAGCCTCATCGGTTCTCTTTGCTGGGAACGGCACATAAGTCTCTTAACCAACGCCACAGAAGACTACTTTCCTGTGTGTGTGTGTGTGTGTGTGTGTGTGTGTGTATGTATGTATATATATATATATATATATATATATATATATATATATAAATAACCACTTTTTCCCTATCTCTCCTCTCTCTCCCCCCCCCCCCTCTCTCTCTCTTAGTCTCTCTTTTCTTAAATTGATTAATTGTGAATGCACAGACAGTTTTAGCTAATGATTAGAAAGAAACCGAGTCCACCAATTACAGCATGCCAAGTGTGCATATGAGCTACTAGCCGCCTAATTGGTCTGGAATCATTAAAACGATGAGGGAAAAAGTAGAGAGGCGCGCACACACACGCACGCACACACACACACTCACAAACACACACTCGCACACACGCACTCACCCGCATACTCACTCATGCACACAGACTCACACGCACACGCCTACGCATACACACACACACTTACACACACACACACACACATAAAATGAAGGTTGCATTAAATACAAGTCTGGTGAGAGAGAGATTTTTGGGTAGATACGTGTTTAACACTGTCACCATAGCAACAGCCGAAAGTGGGAGAGAACACACGCACACACACAAACATAGACGCACATAGCTGAGTCCAATACATGTTGTTTATAGAGACATGGTTTCAGTGGATGCCAGCTAATAAAATACATTAGGCCAGTGTTCACAGTGATCATCGTACGGCTGACAGGAGTGATATAGCATTAAGCATTTAATTCATTTCAGGCCGCACTTACGATTATGTGTGAGTGTGTCTGAGTGTGCCTGTCTGTGTGTGTGTTCGTGTGTGTCTACGTGTGTGCGTGCATGTGTGTGTGTGTGCGTGCGTGTGGATATTTGTGTGTGTATATGTGTGTGTGTATATTTGTGTGTGTGCGTGTGTGTACATTTGTGTGTGTGTGTGTGTGTGTGTGTGCATGTGTGTGTGTGTTTGTGTGTGCGTGTGGCACATTTGTGTGTGTGTGTGTACATTTGTGTGTGTGTGTGTGTGTGTGCATGTGTGCGTACATGTGTGTGTGTGTGTGTGTGTGTACATGTGTGTACATGTGTGTGTACATGTGTGTGTGTGTGTGCGTGGTCTCCCCCGCTGCCCTGTGCTCAGTAGCAGGGCCTCATCACCCCTAACGAGGAGTGACGGGCTGTGAAGGCGACCGCGAGGTGGTCAGCGGATCACTGACACTCGGGCCCCTCTCCGCTGGTCCAGACCAGCCCTCCGCCTGTCAACCCAGCAGCCTCAGTCTGCAGGATGACTGACCCCAGATCAGCTCTTGGCAGTGCGAATGAAGCGACTACGCCCACGGATCTGACAGTAAGTCTGCACGACAACAGACGACGAGGTTAAATGTAAAGCTGTTGATTGGAGGTTGTTACCGAATATACTTTGGGAGACATCTTTTGATCCTTTGCTGTTATCTGAGGCAGAAAATGACATTCGTATCCATGACCTCTCACTTGTCTTTAATGTTGTGTCTTTGATTCAGCATTGTCTAAAATTCACTGAAATGCCCATAATATAATATTTAATATTATTAAATGTATACAAATATTCAATCATGAGAATTCCTCGAAATATAACTTTAACAAGTAGAACACAGTTCATAAATAGTCAAGCTTGGCTCCAGCTGCTGAATCACAATTTCCTCATTTTTCCGAAATGCGCTTCGGGGTCAGAAAAGGCTCGTCTGGAGCGATATCTTTGAATGCGATTTGAAATGCTGTGATTGGTCAGGGGCTGAACCAATCGCTGAGGACACCCTCTTAGGCGACGCCATCTCGGAAGACGGCTGCATCGGGAGTCTGTTCAGGCTGAGTGATGAAGAGAAACGAAACGCAGTTCAGTCCGAGCGTCAGGCATCAATAGTCGACATACACAACAACAACAACAACAACAACAACAGTACTGTACATTACAGTATTCTAGAAAACACTCCAAAAAAAAAAAAAAACCTACATAAAGTCAACAAACTGTCAGTTGCAACTCTGTTGCTAAGCAACAGCTGGTTGAGGTTAAGGTCAGTGAAGCACTAGTTAAATGTGTAACGATCGTTAATTGAGTATCTAAAGACCATCTACGAGGGGGTTCCATGCATTTATTCACAGCTTATTTATACGAGGAGACATTGATCAAGGTCTCTGGGAGAGGTTGGGTCTCTGTCGCTCCTCGGACGCCTGGATCTTGTCATCATTGACCACGTGATCCTGTTTGAAACGCCAACGATTATTTTCTGGCATCAAACGCTTTAGAGGCCATTACTGGAAATAAGTCCAAAGGATGCT
>NW_028175682.1:0-11042 GCF_949987555.1 Borostomias antarcticus
GAGACAGAGGGGAGGTGTGATGGATAGAGAGAGGCTCTCCTCCCCAGCCCCAAACCAAGTGAGGCTGGAGGTGAATCTGCTGTTATCCTATAGGGACACCTGTGACTTATACATCACTATGTGAAAAGTGTTTCAATAAAAACATTTGATTATGTGTGTGTGTGTGTGTGTGTGTGAGAGAGAGAGAGAGTGAGTCTGTCTGTGTGTGTGTGTGAGAGAGATAGTGAGAGAGAGAGTCTGTGTGTGTTTGAGAGAGTGAGAGAGAAGGCGTGTGTGTGTGTGTGTGTGTGTGTGTGTGAGAGAGAGAGTGAGTCTGTGTGTGTGTGTGAGAGAGAGAGAGTGAGCGAGTGAGTCTGTGTGTGTGAGAGAGAGAGAGTGAGAGAGAAGGCGTGTGTGTGTGTGAGAGAGAGAGAGTGAGTCTGTGTGTGTGTGTTAGAGAGAGAGTGAGAGAGTGAGTCTGTGTGTGTGTGTGTGTGTGTGAGAGAGAGAGAGAGTGAGAGAGAAGGCGTGTGTGTGTGTGAGAGAGAGAGTGAGTCTGTGTGTGTGTGAGAGAGAGAGAGAGAGAGAGTGAGAGAGTGAGTGTATGTGTGTGTGTGTGTGTCAGCAGCTGCTAGGGAGACACACAGCAGAGTGAGGGCTTGGCCTCTGTATCGACTCCATCTGAGGGGGGTTTTACATCATAGCCAAGTTATTGATCCCAGAGATACTGAGAGGCACTGAGAACATCAGATATACCAGCCATATGTCCTGCAGATATCACACACACACACGTACACGCACACACTGTCTCTCTCTCTCTCACACACACACACACACACACACACACACACACACACACACACACACACACACACACACACACACACACACACACACACACAGCACAATACATGTTTCATTCATATTCATATTTTAGTGATTCATCATTATAAAATCAGCACCTACTAATTAACTTTCTCATAGCAACCCTGTTACCAGCTGTTAAATGCTTGAAAATGACTCTGTGATGGTGAATCCTGTTTCTTTAAATGATGGGCGTGGCTATATTACGTTGCCCCGCCTCCAGACAGACAGCTCTCCCTCCCCAGATCATATGGTGCAGAAGGCTGGGTCAGAAGTGTCCATAACCAAACCAATTCAGCTGTGGCGTAGTGGGAGTATACTACGAAAAGGACTCACTTTACCCGATAGTTTGAACAGCAGAAGAGATTCAAACGCCGCGAACTAATTTGGAAACGAACGCTGACTGTTTAGCATAGCGGCGTCGCGGTTTCTGAACACTTTTACGCACTACAGATCGATGAAGACGCAAGGAACATTCCCAGCAACCGGTAAAGGATTAGGCTATCTAAACATTTGACTAGCTCATAACTTGTAAGGTAATTTGTCTCGATGGAGTAGCCTAGGTTCATGGACGAACACCTACGGGACATTGTGATCTATTAGATTATTAAGCCTCCTTATCGTTTTTCGGAAGTTCAGAACACTCCTAATTAATTAATTAGCTAGATTGTGAGACGGCTACTCTGCATCTTCCCCCTAATTTGGGGATATCAGAATAGACAAACTATAGTAGCTAATTGATTCTATATCGACTAATAGACCAAAAGCCAACATTGACATGCTATGCGAAAAGTCTCTTGCCCTATTAAGTTCGGTTAATTTTAACCTACAGCGGTGAGGTTCTTTTAAGGTACAGCGTACCTGTTATGCAACAATGTTGCGAAACTTTGAATTTGATTGAAGTTGTCCAGCTGTAACCTACAGGCGCACACTGCAGGTCTGTGTTGTGGGATGCATGGCAAGAAAACTTTGTCAAGTAGCCCCTGATAGCCTATTCTTTATATTAAAATATATATATATATATATTTAAATAGACTAATATTAGGCTATTTAGTCCATTAATCAAACATTTGCAATCACATTATCGTTGGTTAGAGCGCAACATTGTTCCTGATGGTGCTTCTTCCCTCAGATAAAGGACATCGATTCCAACTCTGGGAGTGAACTCCCCCCCCCCCACGCCTGCTACTCTAATGCCGGGCATCAATTCCACCGCGTCTCGGTATGAGGGCTGGGACATGGAGTACGACCACTTCCAACACTATTTCTACGACGACCATGACCCAGATGAGGATTTCTTCAAATCCACTGCACCCAGCGAGGACATATGGAAGAAATTCGAGCTTGTACCGACCCCGCCCATGTCTCCTATCCGGACTTTGGAAGGGACAGGCAAGGTTGGGCTGGTCTACCCTTCGCTGGGGGACAAACTCGAATGGGTGTCCCAATTCTTGGGACAAGACGACGAACAGGACTTCCCGTGCAAACTGAGTTCACCCGAGGAAACTTTGGGGAACCTGAGCTCGATTATCATCCAGGACTGCATGTGGAGCGGCTTCTCAGCTGGGCAGCAACTAGAGAAAGTTGTCGGAGACAGAATTGCCTCCTGTCCTACGCCGGGGCCGACCAAACTCGCCCTCCAGACGGGAGCCGGCATCGTCAACACGGGGAAGTCGCAGTGTGTTCCGGCTGACATTCCCGCCCTCAACGGTCTGGCGGCAGACTGCGTCGACCCGACGGCTGTCCTCACCTTCCCGTTAAACGGTTGCTGCAAGAAACAGGTGTCCTCCGGTTCGGAATCACACACCGATTCATCAGGTATGTGGTGCCATAACGTTATTACTTTCAAAATAAGTTTGAATGTGCCTCGCCGGAGGTATAGATGGTATGGGCTATAGTGTGGTGTGTTGCTGACGGCGTGACTGCATTGCGTTACCTTGGTAGACACATGCTTAGTGAGAGTGACCCGCCCATTTCAATATCTCTGCTTGTTGGCCACGGTCCAACCGGCCAGCTGTGAGGACAGCGCCCACACTCCTGGACCAGGATTATGTTCAGTACTTTGCCCCAGTATTCTACATCTCGGCTATTAATGGAAGAGAACCCCCCCAGGTTTAAAAAAAGATTAAAAGGCTGCATTAGCCTACAATAGTCGACTGCCTCCCAAGACCTCTAAATTTGAAAGAGGGCAGTAGGCTGTTTTTATACGCATTAATTAGGGCTCTATATTCCCCTAATCGTGGAGACCTACTTTCCACCCCCCCTCTCTCCCAAACGGAGTATTTCGGTAGGCATGTGACGTTGCTCCATCCCATAATGTGTGTGGAATGTCAGAATGAGGACTTGTTGCAGTGCGGAGCCTTGCCGGCATTCCTCAATGTGCCAGGCTTACACAGACAATTGTATTAGTGGGCGGGTTGGTCCAGCCACAGACAGGGAGAGAGACCATGCACTGAATAGAACAGCGTGGAGCATTTATTCACTTGACAATTGCCTGGTATAGAGAAGCCTAAGTACACATTTCGTGAACAATGGAGAACTATTTTATTCATCATGCTACAGGCATAACATTGACTCCAAACTGGAGGGAACTTGTTTTTCCATGCATATGATATCCTTTCAAGATGGTCTCTTATAAACCTAAGTAAAAACGTCAGGCACTTGTGAAAACTAGGCTGTACACTTACCAGTAGACTACAGCTGTGAGAGGTCCCAGACCACATGTATGAGAATAGACCCGTGGGCCCCGTTCCTTTCCTCTCTCTGTCAATCATCGTCCCATTGAAATCCATGCCACCCCCCCATATTAGCATTTCAGAGAGCAGTCAAATCCGCAGGGATATAATTACTTGAAGAAAGTCCATTTCAATTTACAGCCATGCTGGAGACTCCCTGGAGCCTAGTCAGCTGGAGGGAAGCAGGTCTATTATATTATGTTAAATCAAGGCTCTTAAAACACGCTTAAATCAGAGGGATTTAAATGCTTAATGTGGCGCGTGGCCCTGGAAACGGAGTGTTTTTTGTTTGGATGCTGATGAGCAGTGAGTGTGTCCTGAAGAAGTGGTTCCTCCTCCCTCTCCCGCTCTCTCTCCGTGTTCACATGACCGAAAGAGGGACTTTCCACTTAAAAGGCACGAGGCAGAGTCAATTTGTCTGTGTGTGTGTGTGTGTGTGGCGTGTGCGCACGTTTATGAGAGAGAGAGTGTGTGTGTGTGTGTGTGTGTGTGCGCGCGCGCGCGCGCAGAGGTTGTGTAGAGTTCGGCGTTAAGCAGCATTTACTCAGCACTCCTGGGATGTGTGTGTGTGTGCGCGCACGTGTATAAAGATGGCACAATCACTGTTACTTGACCTTCCTCTGTCTTTCTCTCCATCTCTCTCTCTCAATTGAAATTTCAATTCTGAAGCTTTATTGGCATCACAAGAAAAATACCGACACACACACACACACACACACACACACACACACACACACACACAGTATTGCTCTCATCTCTTTTTCTCTATTTCGTTCTCTTTCTCTCTCTCTCTCTCCACGCACATCACTTCACCAGCGCTCTCTCTCTCTCGCCCCTCCAGACGACGACGACGACGATGAAGAGGACGATGACGAGGAGGAGATCGACGTGGTCACGGTGGAGCAGCAGCACAAGCGGCCCAGGCTGGTCAGCGCCCGCCAGCCGGTCACCATCACGGTGCGCGCCGACCCCCTGGACCCGTGCACCAAGCGCTTCCACATCTCCATCCACCAGCAGCAGCACAACTACGCCGCCCCCTCCCCGGACGCGCCGCTGGCCCCGCCCACCGCCGCCGAGCCGCCCCGCAAGAGGGCCCGGCACGACGGCTCCGACACCACCGCCGCCACCCGCCCGGACTCCTACCCCGCCCTCCACCCTCTGCTCGGCTCCGCCCCCCAGAACTTTGACTGCGGCAGGCCGCGCGGTTCCTTAGCGGCCGGCGCCGGGCCGGAGTCGCCAGGCGGCAGCGACGCCTCCTCCTCCTCCTCCTCCTCCTCCTCCTCCCCCGCCGGGTCTCCGCGCGCCTCGTCGCCCGCCCCGTCCTCGCACCCCGCCCACCGCTCCCCCCTCAAGCCCCGCCCCCAACCGCACTCCCACCCGGCCAGCCCCCAGTCCTCTGACGGTGAGGACACGGACAAGAGGCGGACGCACAACTTCCTGGAGCGCAAGCGCCGCAACGACCTCCGCTCGCGCTTCCTGGCGCTGCGCGACGAGATCCCAGGGCTGGCCGATTGCCCCAAGACGCCCAAGGTGGCGATCCTGACGCAGGCCACCGAGTACCTCCGCCAGCTGCACGCCAGCGAGCGCCAACAGGCTCAGGAGCGCCGGCAGCTGAGGGCCAGGCAGCAACAGCTGCTCCGCAGGCTGGCCCAGCTCAAACGCTCCTGAGCGGGGGGGTCCAGACACCCCGTCCCCCGCGCCCCGACAGACCCCCGGTCCAGGACCCAGGGACTAGTCTCACTCCTCCTATCTCTCCTCAGCGGAATGACTGGCCGTGGAACCAAGGCTATCGGGGCTGGCTTCAAATACTTTGACTTGACTGCCTGAACCTGGACTGAGGACACATGCGCACGAGCACACACACACACACATGCATACACACACACGCATACACACACACACGCATACACTTTCAGTTGCAGAACCGAAGGGACTAGATGAAGGAGCAAAGACACTAACGTTCACTTTCTTGGGGGGGGGGGATGTGGTGTGTGTTGGTCGGGTATGTTTCCGTTCAATTTTTGTTGTTTGTTGTTTGCACATTAGCTTCTGAGTGATTTGACAAGGCAATCAGCCGGTCAGGACAGCAAGCATGGAGACTGTTCAGAGTCACGGATGTTCACGTTTTCTTGTTATTTCGAGGGGGGCGGGGGATTATTTGGCCATGGTTATATAATGTCAAACTTTCTCCCTGCTATTTTCCTTGTAACCTGATTGATATTGAAAATTAAATGAATATTCAAAATCATTAATAAGACTTAAGTTAGCATGCCATGTAGGCAGTGTTTGAGACCTATCGATTATATGCATGTGTACAGAAATAGTAAGAACAATTGATTATTGTCCCATGCCTAAGAAACAACTGATGGTTTCATTATGTTCTGTCAGGTACAGTCTTGACAAACAATATGAAAACTCAACAGTACGTTTCGATTATTTTTTTTCTGTGCCATAGAGACCAGGAATCTCCCAACAAATCAATTAATCAATCAAGTATCACAAGTACATTTGAAAATGGCTGTTGGTATACTTTTGATCAGTGATCATTGTCACCGTCACACAATGCCAATGTTGAAATGACTCGGATCTGTCATGTTTTGCATGGTCATCCATCATGTTATTGACTGTAAAATATCCACTGATTGGTGCGTTTGACAGTCCACAGCAGCCATGGCGATGTACATAGATGACCTGCTCCTCTCGGCTGTTTGTACATAGTACAGTATATTCCTGATGTACAGACCACCTCACAAACAAAAGCTGAGTTGTCAAATGGTCTTTCTGCCTACAGTAGTTCCGTTATCTCTCCCGCCTTTCCAAAAAACGGGGGTTTGGGTCGCGCTGACTTTTCAAAGAAAACTCGCTTCTATTTTTGCTAATAAAAAAGACAATGGGGGGGGAAAAAAATCAAAACGAAAATAACCTTATTGAACTATGATCACACTAGCCACTTTGTGAAATCGTTTTCAATGCCTGTTTTCTTTATTGTTCTGTCATTTTTGTTGTCTCTAAAGGTTTGTTGATTTGTACATGTCAGAGATGCAAAGAAAAAAAAGAGCAAAGTTTTGTACTATATTTTCCTACGGACTTGTGTTTTGGTGTGAGCTAAAGACTTGGTTTTTTTTGTATTATTTAGCTGATGAGGCTCTATTGATGGTATGTGCTGATTACTGACACCCACTCTCTCCTCGCCCCCTCTCTCTCTCGTTCTCCTCCCTCTCTCTCCTTCAGCCTTTCTGGTTGGGAAAGCGCCCGCTGATTGCTCCTCTGTTTCAATCCAATCACTGCAACTAGTACACTCTGAAACCTGGCGCCTGGGCCGACTACAAGGATCGAGGGCCTAAACCTCTGGCTGTGTGTAACCTCTGGCTGTGTGTAACCGCTGGCTGTGTGTAGCCTTTAGCGAACTCACTGTCACAACACGCTCGCTCTGTCTCAGTGTGTCAGGAAGCTCGCTTCTGTAACCAGCCGCACGACCGGAGGGCATGTAGTCCCATTACTGTGTCAGTGCTGCACAGCCGAGTTCACTTACAACAGCCGTGGTGAGACACTTGTTTTAGAACCTCCATCTCTTCGTCAGTCCTTCCATAAGATTTGACAGGCCGAATCTTGGAAAAGTTTTTTTTTTTTTTTTTTAAAGAACGTTCAACGTTACAAATCAGCAGTCGCGATTCGACAATCGAATTTCGTTCTAAAACTGCCTATAACTGCCTCGGCTGTTATATGTACGTGAACGCGGCCTAAAAGATGTCGTGATTAGAATGCCCAGTGGCATGGCAGTGCCACCCTTACCAGGGGGCTCAGGAATTCCCAGGTAGTCTGTGGGTGGCACTAGAGTTTGGCAGGACTTTGAGAGGGTGAGCCTGAGAAGCAAATACACTCTGTTACAATGTGTGGGCCTAATCCCCAAAGCTTGGATTACTCCCCTAGCCTCCCATGGAGCTGGGGGAAGGGTAGCGGCACAGTGTGAAGTAAGGGAATGAAGAAGTTAAGCCAGCAGGGGTGAAGTGGGAGGGAGAGAGAGAGAGGGTTCTTGGCATTGCCTGCGTGTCATGCCAGGTGGAGGATTGGACGTGTGAGTCACCGCCTCCTTAGTCGCCTTGAACCTGTGAGGTCAAGGTTGTAGTTGGCACTTGTGAAGAGTCAGGGTAGCAAAACTGAACACGCTGATCTCTCTCTCATGTACTTCCTCTCTCTCTCTCTATGTCTCTCTCTCTTCCTCTCTCCTGGAGTTTTTCCTGGCCTGTCATTCAGCACATACCACCATTAGCCAATTTCACTCCTCTCTTTCTTTTGAAAGGTCAGCAGCACCTCAGGAGTGGTTGTAGCCCACTGTGTGTGTGTGTGTGTTTGTTTGTTTGTTTTATGGCCATTTGTCTCTGCTGTTGGAACTGTCATGTTAGAAGGTGATGTTGCTTTGGGAGTTTAGAGGATGATGACAGGAATCCTTGTCTCAGCACTTTGTTTTCAGTACCTCAAGAGCCTCTGCGTTTGGGAGAATCGGTCAGAAAATTAATAAATTCAGTGTAAAACAAACATCCTGTTTCTGCTCTCTTTTTCTGTTTCTGTGCTTGGTGGGACGCTTAGATGATAAACATGCACAAAGGATTTGACTGTGGAGAGAACACATGACACGAGGAATAAGAATCCTCTTGCCTAATATTTTCTTGTTAATTTCTATCTCCTATATTTGCCAGATGACAGTTTTGACTATGGCATTGACACGTGAGTAAAGCTAAAACTCTTCTCTCTGAGAGGTCTTTCATGTTCCACGCAGTCTCCTAGACAACACGCCGTGGCCTCTTTGCCATAGCAACAAGCATCCTCCCTTACCGTAGCGGGGATCCCTCAGTTTCCATAGTAACTACACCAGCTATTCTATTATGAGAAGATGCCAGTTCCCGCGGTAGTAGTTAAAGTCAAGAGCACATTATCTTGAATAAAATATGAAACAGGAGAAATGGTCAATAGTCTAATCTCAAATCAGATGTGATCATCATTAAGAAGACCATGGGGTTATAATCAAGCCAGATCATATGACTAGCACGCGTGTTTTGGCACAACACAGGAGAAGGAACGAACAGCAGCACGAAGCTCTCGCTTCAAATTACATTAACTTTTTTTTGTCCAGCGTTTCACTGAGAAAGCACCGGTTTTGGATAGCCCCCCCCCTAAAGCTTGACTACCTACATGATCTGCTTTTTCTTTCTAGAGACTTACACATTGAGGTTGCTAGCTACAGTTAATTGTTTTCCTGAACAAAAGATCTTCCCAGACAGCTTAAGCCATTTATCCATCCATGGTACCATGGGGACTGCTTTTTTGTTGCCTAGTTACGAATCCCACCTCTCATCCTCCCTCACCGCGCAGGCGCGCAGCTGTCAGCTGGACAACCGAGGAAGCGTCATGGCGGCCTCCGCTCGAGGCGTGCAGTGCGCTCTCAAGAAGAGTATGGTTCCTCCTTTAGTTGTCATTTTAGGAGCCACGGGCACTGGAAAGTCGAAACTGGCCATTGAGATCGGCAAACGACTTCAAGGCGAGATAATCAGCGCTGATTCCATGCAGGTGAGAAAGCACCGCGATACCACGATGATATGCATCGCACGAGGCCATGCCATTGAGGGCTAGCTAGCTAGCAAGCTATCTTACCAGTTGCTACGATTTGACTGCAAAGTTCACGTTTGATATGACAGCCCCCACTATTGTGTAGAATCTGTTCATCGACTTCACTAGCACATTGGCTTACTAACGTTATAGATAGCATAGTTGTTAGTGTGAACAGTCGACTTGGATTCTGAGCTTGTCATGTAGCCTAGCTACAGCCAATATCCTATAACACTAATGTAGCTTTCGTCCGGGTATAGTCCGACCAGTAATTAGAACTAAACTGAGAACTCCTGATTTGGTCTTCAAAATCCGCCCGAGGGCATCGAATAGAAACGTGAACCTGCAGGAAATCTAGCATGTTGAGTCCTTCTCAAAGAGGACACAGTAGCTAGCTGATGACATTCACACCTGGCTTTGCTCCAACTTTTCTAAAATGTTTTTTTCTTCTCAGTAGCTAGTATGGCACGATGCACACATTGCTATTGCTAGGTCACGAAGGTTCAGCATAGACATGTTTAACAGAAATAGTGATACAGCTCTCGCTATAACCTGATTTACTAGTCAGTTTACTACTACAACCCTCACTATCTGAATGGTAATATGATCATTCTGGTAGTGGGCTCAGTTACACCTCTATAAAGTCGGTATGTTTGGTCGTTCAGTGCAATCCAACAATTTCTCAGATACTGTAGGGTGAGCCAGGAGCCAGCCGACACTCAAGCTGTTCTTAGACTCCTGCTTTTGGCCTCTCTCTCAAGATGAAACACTAGCGACCAGTCACAGAGAGACTTAGTTGACCACCCGGGGTGAACATGTAAGCTTATAACCCCCTCCCGCCCACCCCAAAAGAATTGGATAACTAGCTAAAGTGCTTTTGATGGAATTGAATTGAACATTGAATGAAAATCCCTCCCATGGAAAGTCGTCCACCCTGACCTAGCCAGGGTGCAGTGCTCTGCTGTGACCTGGACCAGACACCTTTTGTGTGTGCCCCCCCCCCCCCTCTAGTTGCTAAGGCAACCGGGCCTGAGAACGGGGTTGGTGGGCGGGGCTTGGGCAGAAAGCGGAGCAAATGCAGTGTGAGTTTTTTTCATGTTCACACACACATGCACACACACAATACACACACATAACGCACACACACGCAGGGGAATGGACTTTGTATGGGGAAGGAGACAGACACCGGGATCTAGTGATCCCACTCATTATACAATGTGTCATATTTGAGAATGGATGGGTGTATAATTGGGGAGCTAGCCTATAGGGATATTACATTTCAATGACACTGACTTTAATTTGCTATAGGCTCTCTCTCTCTCTCTCTCTCTCTCTCTCTCTCTCTCTCTCTCTCTCTCTCTCTCACATACACACATTTCACAGGTTGCTGGTCAGTGGTCATTAGCAACTTTTGAAGCCTGTATCTGATAGTTTTTTCCTGTGAATCCAGTCATTCCCCCTGCGCCCCCTCCCCAGCCTCCCCACTGTCTCCTCCCTGCCTCCCCCCGCCTCCTCCTACTCCCCCCACTGTCTCCCCCTGCCCCCTACCTCCCCCTGCCTCCCCCACCCTCCTGAGTGTCCTTCAGGAAGCCTGTCTCCGCTGGGAGCTGGTCTTCCGGCAGCCAGCCAGTCACCTGGTATTGCTAACTGGGTTAATAACATTTCATCCCAGAATATCCCCACTATCACATCTCTAGTGGTGGTGGCCTAGTTGCAGAGTGTGCACGTATGTGCGTGTGTGTGTGCATGTGTGTGTGTGCGTGTGTGTATGTGTGTGTTAGCACGGAATAACTCCACAAACACATCCAGCGAGATCCCTAAATCTGCTATTCATTGTATACCGGCAGTGGTGTGTGTGTG
>NW_028175681.1:15000-17418 GCF_949987555.1 Borostomias antarcticus
CGCTGCCTGAAGACGTGCAGCTCTCTGCTGGAGGAGGCTGTGTTTACCGGACGCCTGCATGGGACGGACTGGGAAACCAACGGGACACGGTGGAGCCAACACTGGCCACAGGAGAGGAAGAGAAGGAGACGGAGGGAGGGAGGGAGAGAGTGGGGGAGAGGGAGGGAGGGAGAGGGAGGGAGAGGGGGAGAGGGAGAGAGAGAGAGGGAGGGGGAGAGGGAGAGAGAGGGAGGGGAGAGGGAAGGAGAGAGAGTTCTGTTTTTGTGTATAGGTTTGTCTGTGTAGAGGGAGTTTCAGGTCAGGTGGACTTTGCTCTGTCTTGTTTATGGATGAGTGACGACTTTATTTTATATATTTTATATAAGCATGCAACGGTATCAAAAACTCACAGTACGGTATATCACGGGATTAAACACAGTTTTAAAACACAACATTTAAAGAGGAAGAAGATTTGTACTTGGGGAAAAAACACCATAGCATTTATTAAACACATTTCTAATGTGTACAGTTTTTTTCTTTTAATTTAAAGTGCTTCTGCTTTCCTTACAATCACAGATCAACGATGATCCGTCGCACCACTATTCAGTAGTGATAGAGAAGGTCTGTGGGTATAGATGGTGTGAGCAGTGATAGAGGAGGTCTGTGGGTATAGATGGTGTGTTGAGCAGTGATAGAGGCGGTCTGTGGGTATAGATGGTGTGAGCAGTGATAGAGGAGGTCTGTGGGTATAGATGATGTGTTGAGCAGTGATAGAGGAGGTCTGTGGGTATAGATGATGTGTTGAGCAGTGATAGAGGAGGTCTGTGGGTATAGATGGTGTGAGCAGTGATAGAGGAGGTCTGTGGGTATAGATGGTGTGAGCAGTGATAGAGGAGGTCTGTGGGTATAGATGGTGTGTTGAGCAGTGATAGAGGAGGTCTGTGGGTATAGATGGTGTGTTGAGCAGTGATAGAGGAGGTATGTGGGTATAGATGGTGTGTTGAGTAGTGGTAGAGGAGGTCTGTGGGTATAGATGGTGTGTTGAGCAGTGATAGAGGTGGTCTGTGGGTATAGATGGTGTGTTGAGTAGTGGTAGAGGAGGTCTGTGGGTATAGATGGTGTGTTGAGCAGTGATAGAGGAGGTCTGTGGGTATAGATGGTGTGTTGAGTAGTGGTAGAGGAGGTCTGTGGGTATAGATGGTGTGTTGAGCAGTGATAGAGGTGGTCTGTGGGTATAGATGGTGTGTTGAGTAGTGGTAGAGGAGGTCTGTGGGTATAGACGGTGTGTTGAGCAGTGATAGAGGTGGTCTGTGGGTATAGATGGTGTGTTGAGCAGTGATAGAGGAGGTCTGTGGGTATAGATGGTGTGTTGAGCAGTGATAGAGGTGGTCTGTGGGTATAGATGGTGTGTGGAGCAGTGATAGAGGAGGTCTGTGGGTATAGATGGTGTGTTGAGTAGTGATAGAGGAGGTATGTGGGTATAGATGGTGTGTTGAGTAGTGGTAGAGGAGGTCTGTGGGTATAGATGGTGTGTTGAGTAGTGGTAGAGGAGGTCTGTGGGTATAGACGGTGTGTTGTTCTGCAAGCTAGCCCACCTAATTAGCCAGCAGGCTAAATCTGGTGTATTTACATTGTTTTTCTAAACATGTTCATTAATATGTACTGTCCCTGCATTTTAAATAAATAAACTTCTAAACTTCTAGAGGGAAGGGGAGAGGGAGGGAGAGAGAAGGAGGGAGAGAAAGGGAGGGAGAGAGAGGGAGAGAGAGGGAGGGGGAAAGGGAGGGGGAGAGAGGGAGGGGGAGAGGGAGGGAGAGAGAGAGAAGGAGGGAGAGAGAGAGAAGGAGGGAGAGAGAGGGAGGGGGAGAGGGAGGGAGGCAGGGAGAGAGAGAGGCAGGGAGAGAGAGAGGCAGGGTCACAGTGTGTTGTGTGGATGTGCATACAGCACATACCAGTGTGCCTCATGTCCTGAGTCTTGGTTTTGATCACATCTCCATCCTTCATAATGAAAGAGACAACACACCCTCCTATACATCGCTTGAATATTTCTGTAATTCCTCTGTTTCTCTGGCAATATGAACATGTGTTCTTTCATGCCAATAAAGCCCATTGAATGGAAGAGGCGGACTGTGACGGCTTAAACCGTGGCGCTGTGGAATGATACAGCTCATTCACAGCGACACTGTTTACGTCACGTCTTGACGCACAAACGGCATGCGACGTCTCGCGGTCGGGAAACTGCTTGGCGAGCAACATCTACCGTGAGGCCAAGAGCATCTAGTCTCATCTACCGTGAGGCCAAGAGCATCTAGTCTCATCTACCGTGAGGCCAAGAGCATCTAGTCTCATCTACCGTGAGGCCAAGAGCATCTAGTCTCATCTACCGTGAGGCCAAGAGCATCTAGTCAGACAGAACTCTGGTCGCGTGAGCAGGATGCC
>NW_028175680.1:0-2500 GCF_949987555.1 Borostomias antarcticus
ACAGGTAGCACAGCTAGCTGTATCTATGTACCTTAAGGCTAACAGGTAGCACAGCTAGCTGTATCTATGTACCTACAGGCTAACAGGTAGCACAGCTAGCTGTATCTATGTACCTTAAGGCTAACAGGTAGCACAGCTAGCTGTATCTTTGTAGCTGATTTAGAAAAAAGAGACAGTTGTTGAGAAGTGCCAGTAATATACTGAATAAAAGAAAGAAACTGCGCACACTGGCTCTCGATGCTGGGTGATTTAATAAACGCACAACATTTCGGCTTTGCGGCCCCTTTATCAAAGTCAAGACTGTGGTCTGACTGCCTGTCTCTCCTCAGGAGATAGCTTCCTACTTGACTGATACTTCCTGCTTGTCTCTCCTCAGGAGATAGCTTCCTACTTGACTGATACTTCCTGCTTGTCTCTCCTCAGGAGATAGCTTCCTACTTGACTGATACTTCCTGCTTGTCTCTCCTCAGGAGATAGCTTCCTACTTGACTGATACTTCCTGCTTGTCTCTCCTCAGGAGATAGCTTCCTACTTGACTGATACTTCCTGCTTGTCTCTCCTCAGGAGATAGCTTCCTACTTGACTGATACTTCCTGCTTGTCTCTCCTCAGGACATAGCTTCCTACTTGACTGATACTTCCTGCTTGTCTCTCCTCAGGAGATAGCTTCCTACTTGACTGATACTTCCTGCTTGTCTCTCCTCAGGAGATAGCTTCCTACTTGACTGATACTTCCTGCTTGTCTCTCCTCAGGAGATAGCTTCCTACTTGACTGATACTTCCTGCTTGTCTCTCCTCAGGAGATAGCTTCCTACTTGACTGATACTTCCTGCTTGTCTCTCCTCAGGAGATAGCTTCCTACCTGATCTCATTTGACAGACATGATGAGTGGCTGTCCTGCACGCTTAAGACCAGGTATGTACACACACACACACACACACACACACACACACACACACACACACACACACACACATAGATACACACGGTTATACAATGGCCTGGGTGAATACTCTTTTCTGATTGGCCATCAGGTGTGCGTTAAAACTGTATAATGCACACATAGTTTCGAAAAACCAGATATCGCTAGCTAGCCATGACCTAGCTAATCCCATAGCCTGCTCTACCAGATATCGCTAGCTAGCCATGAACATCTGTACGTCACAGTCGTACCGTCACATTCATTGAAAATATGAGCTGTTGATGAACTGTTTTCAGAGACTGAACAGAAGCTACAACAGCCAAACCGTTATTGTTTAGAACTTAGGCAACTTTCACCTGTTGCCCACAAACATACTGTACAGTATAACATGTTACCCACAGACACACAGTATAACATGTTGCCCACAGACACACAGTATAACATGTTGCCCACAGACACACAGTATAACATGTTGCCCACAGACACACAGTATAACATGTTGCCCACAGACATACAGTATAACATGTTGCCCATAGACACACAGTATAACATGTTGCCCACAGACACACAGTATAACATGTTGCCCATAGACACACAGTATAACATGTTGCCCATAGACACACAGTATAACATGTTGCCCTTGGCAGAGCTGAATATTGCTCTTTGCTGGTGAATTATCGAGAAATAATTCACCGGTAGAACGTGCGATTGTCCAATCAGAAGTGAGTATTTCAGAGTGTAATAGAGTGTTATAAGGCTGTCCTGGTTGACCCTGGTTGACCCCCGTGCCCCCTGACCCCCCCCAGGCCCCAGAACGGCAGCATGGTCCTCTACAACCGCAAGAAGGTCAAGTACCGCAAAGATGGCTACTGCTGGAAGAAGAGGAAGGACGGCAAGACAACCAGAGAAGACCACATGAAGCTGAAGGTCCAGGGCATGGAGGTACACACACACACACACACACACACACACACACACACACACACACACACACACACACACACACCATTGTATATGATCATAAGTAACCTTAAAACAGGACTAAGCATGCATTTCCCTTTACTACTCCTTTAATGGAAACATTTTCATCTGTAACTTAGGTAACCACTGTGTCTCCGTGGTAACTGTCTCCCCAGTGTCTCTATGGTTGCTACGTCCATTCCTCCATCATCCCAACATTCCACCGGAGGTGTTACTGGCTGCTGCAGGTCAGTGTGTGTGTGTGTGTGTGTGTATGTGTGTGTGCGCGTGTGTGTGTGTGTGTGTGTGTGTGTGTGTGTGCGCGTGTGTGTGTGTGTGTGTGTGCGCTTGATGATTCATGTTTAGCAACAAAATTGGCATCTTTTATTGTGCTGCCTGCGAGTTTGAGTTAGGTACAGCCCTAGTGGAGTGTGTGTGAAGTGTGTGTGTGGAGTATTGTTGGGTGTGTGTCTGTGTGGAGTGTGTGTGAAGGGTGTGTGTGTTCTGACCCGGTCTCCTCCAGAACCCAGACATGGTGCTGGTCCACTACCTGAACGTGCCGTCCCTGGAGGACTCTGGGAAGCTGTGCGCCCCCCCGCTGTGCACCCCCACCGAGCGC
>NW_028175680.1:10000-15000 GCF_949987555.1 Borostomias antarcticus
GTTAGACTAGTAGCTGGTTAGACAGTTAGACTAGTAGCTAGTTAGACAGTTAGACTAGTAGCTAGTTAGACTAGTAGCTGGTTAGACAGTTAGACTAGTAGCTGGTTAGACTAGTAGCTAGTTAGACAGTTAGACTAGTAGCTAGTTAGACAGTTAGACTAGTAGCTGGTTAGACAGTTAGACTAGTAGCTAGTTAGACTAGTAGCTAGTTAGACAGTTAGACTAGTAGCTAGTTAGACAGTTAGACTAGTAGCTAGTTAGACTAGTAGCTAGTTAGACAGTTAGACTAGTAGCTAGTTAGACAGTTAGACTAGTAGCTGGTTAGACAGTTAGACTAGTAGCTAGTTAGACTAGTAGCTGGTTAGACAGTTAGACTAGTAGCTGGTTAGACTAGTAGCTAGTTAGACAGTTAGACTAGTAGCTAGTTAGACAGTTAGACTAGTAGCTGGTTAGACAGTTAGACTAGTAGCTAGTTAGACAGTTAGACTAGTAGCTAGTTAGACTAGTAGCTGGTTAGACAGTTAGACTAGTAGCTAGTTAGACAGTTAGACTAGTAGCTAGTTAGACTAGTAGCTAGTTAGACTAGTAGCTAGTTAGACAGTTAGACTAGTAGCTGGTTAGACTAGTAGCTGGTTAGACAGTTAGACTAGTAGCTAGTTAGACAGTTAGACTAGTAGCTAGTTAGACAGTTAGACTAGTAGCTAGTTAGACAGTTAGACTAGTAGCTGGTTAGACTAGTAGCTGGTTAGACAGTTAGACTAGTAGCTAGTTAGACAGTTAGACTAGTAGCTAGTTAGACAGTTAGACTAGTAGCTGGTTAGACTAGTAGCTGGTTAGACAGTTAGACTAGTAGCTAGTTAGACAGTTAGACTAGTAGCTGGTTAGACAGTTAGACTAGTAGCTAGTTAGACTAGTAGCTGGTTAGACAGTTAGACTAGTAGCTAGTTAGACTAGTAGCTAGTTAGACAGTTAGACTAGTAGCTAGTTAGACAGTTAGACTAGTAGCTAGTTAGACTAGTAGCTAGTTAGACTAGTAGCTAGTTAGACAGTTAGACTAGTAGCTGGTTAGACAGTTAGACTAGTAGCTAGTTAGACAGTTAGACTAGTAGCTAGTTAGACTAGTAGCTAGTTAGACAGTTAGACTAGTAGCTAGTTAGACTAGTAGCTAGTTAGACAGTTAGACTAGTAGCTAGTTAGACAGTTAGACTAGTTAGACTAGTAGCTAGTTAGACAGTTAGACTAGTAGCTAGTTAGACAGTTAGACTAGTAGCTGGTTAGACTAGTAGCTGGTTAGACAGTTAGACTAGTAGCTAGTTAGACAGTTAGACTAGTAGCTAGTTAGACAGTTAGACTAGTAGCTAGTTAGACTAGTAGCTAGTTAGACAGTTAGACTAGTAGCTGGTTAGACTAGTAGCTAGTTAGACAGTTAGACTAGTAGCTAGTTAGACAGTTAGACTAGTAGCTAGTTAGACTAGTTAGACAGTTAGACTAGTAGCTAGTTAGACTAGTAGCTAGTTAGACTAGTAGCTGGTTAGACAGTTAGACTAGTAGCTAGTTAGACTAGTAGCTGGTTAGACTAGTAGCTAGTTAGACAGTTAGACTAGTAGCTAGTTAGACTAGTAGCTGGTTAGACAGTTAGACTAGTAGCTAGTTAGACTAGTAGCTAGTTAGACAGTTAGACTAGTAGCTAGTTAGACTAGTAGCTGGTTAGACAGTTAGACTAGTAGCTAGTTAGACTAGTAGCTAGTTAGACAGTTAGACTAGTAGCTAGTTAGACTAGTAGCTTGTTAGACTAGTTAGACAGTTAGACTAGTAGCTAGTTAGACAGTTAGACAGTTAGACTAGTAGCTAGTTAGACTAGTAGCTAGTTAGACAGTTAGACTAGTAGCTGGTTAGACAGTTAGACTAGTAGCTAGTTAGACAGTTAGACTAGTAGCTAGTTAGACTAGTAGCTAGTTAGACAGTTAGACTAGTAGCTAGTTAGACAGTTAGACAGTTAGACTAGTTAGACAGTTAGACTAGTAGCTAGTTAGACTAGTAGCTAGTTAGACAGTTAGACTAGTAGCTAGTTAGACAGTTAGACTAGTAGCTAGTTAGACAGTTAGACTAGTAGCTAGTTAGACAGTTAGACTAGTAGCTAGTTAGACAGTTAGACAGTTAGACAGTTAGACTAGTAGCTAGTTAGACAGTTAGACTAGTAGCTAGTTAGACAGTTAGACAGTTAGACAGTTAGACTAGTAGCTAGTTAGACAGTTAGACTAGTAGCTAGTTAGACAGTTAGACTAGTAGCTAGTTAGACTAGTAGCTAGTTAGACAGTTAGACAGTTAGACTAGTAGCTAGTTAGACTAGTAGCTAGTTAGACAGTTAGACAGTTAGACTAGTAGCTAGTTAGACAGTTAGACAGTTAGACTAGTAGCTAGTTAGACAGTTAGACTAGTAGCTAGTTAGACTAGTAGCTAGTTAGACAGTTAGACTAGTAGCTAGTTAGACAGTTAGACAGTTAGACTAGTAGCTAGTTAGACAGTTAGACTAGTAGCTGGTTAGACAGTTAGACTAGTAGCTAGTTAGACAGTTAGACTAGTAGCTGGTTAGACTAGTAGCTAGTTAGACAGTTAGACTAGTAGCTGGTTAGACAGTTAGACTAGTAGCTGGTTAGACAGTTAGACTAGTAGCTAGTTAGACAGTTAGACTAGTAGCTAGTTAGACTAGTAGCTGGTTAGACAGTTAGACTAGTAGCTGGTTAGACTAGTAGCTAGTTAGACAGTTAGACTAGTAGCTAGTTAGACAGTTAGACTAGTAGCTGGTTAGACAGTTAGACTAGTAGCTAGTTAGACTAGTAGCTAGTTAGACAGTTAGACTAGTAGCTAGTTAGACAGTTAGACTAGTAGCTAGTTAGACTAGTAGCTAGTTAGACAGTTAGACTAGTAGCTAGTTAGACAGTTAGACTAGTAGCTGGTTAGACAGTTAGACTAGTAGCTAGTTAGACTAGTAGCTGGTTAGACAGTTAGACTAGTAGCTGGTTAGACTAGTAGCTAGTTAGACAGTTAGACTAGTAGCTAGTTAGACAGTTAGACTAGTAGCTGGTTAGACAGTTAGACTAGTAGCTAGTTAGACAGTTAGACTAGTAGCTAGTTAGACTAGTAGCTGGTTAGACAGTTAGACTAGTAGCTAGTTAGACAGTTAGACTAGTAGCTAGTTAGACTAGTAGCTAGTTAGACTAGTAGCTAGTTAGACAGTTAGACTAGTAGCTGGTTAGACTAGTAGCTGGTTAGACAGTTAGACTAGTAGCTAGTTAGACAGTTAGACTAGTAGCTAGTTAGACAGTTAGACTAGTAGCTAGTTAGACAGTTAGACTAGTAGCTGGTTAGACTAGTAGCTGGTTAGACAGTTAGACTAGTAGCTAGTTAGACAGTTAGACTAGTAGCTAGTTAGACAGTTAGACTAGTAGCTGGTTAGACTAGTAGCTGGTTAGACAGTTAGACTAGTAGCTAGTTAGACAGTTAGACTAGTAGCTGGTTAGACAGTTAGACTAGTAGCTAGTTAGACTAGTAGCTGGTTAGACAGTTAGACTAGTAGCTAGTTAGACTAGTAGCTAGTTAGACAGTTAGACTAGTAGCTAGTTAGACAGTTAGACTAGTAGCTAGTTAGACTAGTAGCTAGTTAGACTAGTAGCTAGTTAGACAGTTAGACTAGTAGCTGGTTAGACAGTTAGACTAGTAGCTAGTTAGACAGTTAGACTAGTAGCTAGTTAGACTAGTAGCTAGTTAGACAGTTAGACTAGTAGCTAGTTAGACTAGTAGCTAGTTAGACAGTTAGACTAGTAGCTAGTTAGACAGTTAGACTAGTTAGACTAGTAGCTAGTTAGACAGTTAGACTAGTAGCTAGTTAGACAGTTAGACTAGTAGCTGGTTAGACTAGTAGCTGGTTAGACAGTTAGACTAGTAGCTAGTTAGACAGTTAGACTAGTAGCTAGTTAGACAGTTAGACTAGTAGCTAGTTAGACTAGTAGCTAGTTAGACAGTTAGACTAGTAGCTGGTTAGACTAGTAGCTAGTTAGACAGTTAGACTAGTAGCTAGTTAGACAGTTAGACTAGTAGCTAGTTAGACTAGTTAGACAGTTAGACTAGTAGCTAGTTAGACTAGTAGCTAGTTAGACTAGTAGCTGGTTAGACAGTTAGACTAGTAGCTAGTTAGACTAGTAGCTGGTTAGACTAGTAGCTAGTTAGACAGTTAGACTAGTAGCTAGTTAGACTAGTAGCTGGTTAGACAGTTAGACTAGTAGCTAGTTAGACTAGTAGCTAGTTAGACAGTTAGACTAGTAGCTAGTTAGACTAGTAGCTGGTTAGACAGTTAGACTAGTAGCTAGTTAGACTAGTAGCTAGTTAGACAGTTAGACTAGTAGCTAGTTAGACAGTTAGACTAGTAGCTAGTTAGACTAGTAGCTAGTTAGACAGTTAGACTAGTAGCTAGTTAGACAGTTAGACTAGTAGCTAGTTAGACAGTTAGACTAGTAGCTAGTTAGACTAGTAGCTAGTTAGACTAGTAGCTGGTTCGACAGTTAGACTAGTAGCTAGTTAGACTAGTAGCTGGTTAGACTAGTAGCTAGTTAGACAGTTAGACTAGTAGCTAGTTAGACAGTTAGACTAGTAGCTAGTTAGACAGTTAGACTAGTAGCTAGTTAGACTAGTAGCTAGTTAGACTAGTAGCTGGTTAGACAGTTAGACTAGTAGCTAGTTAGACTAGTAGCTGGTTAGACTAGTAGCTAGTTAGACAGTTAGACTAGTAGCTAGTTAGACTAGTAGCTGGTTAGACAGTTAGACTAGTAGCTAGTTAGACTAGTAGCTAGTTAGACAGTTAGACTAGTAGCTAGTTAGACAGTTAGACTAGTAGCTAGTTAGACAGTTAGACTAGTAACTAGTTAGACAGTTAGACTAGTAGCTAGTTAGACAGTTAGACTAGTAGCTAGTTAGACAGTTAGACTAGTAGCTAGTTAGACTAG
>NW_028175679.1:0-3322 GCF_949987555.1 Borostomias antarcticus
TCTCCCAGGCTCTCCCAGGATCTGACGGCTTGAATCAGTGTGCAGTACCGGGTGTGTGTGTGTGTGCGTGTGTGTGTGTGTGTGTGTGTGTGTGTGTGTGTCGTGAGCCGCGCTTACCTCTGCAGGGGTCGTTCTGACCAGGAACTCGTCCAGGGCCATCCAGCCCCCCCCCACCCGGACCATGACTGTGCTCCTCAGAATCCTCACCAGACGCAGCTGCTGGGAGTCTCCGAACTGAGGAGGAGGAGAGGGGAGGAAGGAGAGGAGGAGGAGGGGAGGAGAGGAGAGGAGAGGAGAGGAGAGGAGAGGGGAGGGGAGGAGAGGAGAGGAGAGGAGAGGAGAGGAGAGGAGAGGAGAGGAGAGGAGAGGGAGAGGGAGAGGAGAGGAGAGGAGAGGAGAGGAGAGGAGAGGAGAGGAGAGGAGAGGAGAGGAGAGGAGAGGAGGAGGAGAGGAGAGGAGAGGAGAGGAGAGGAGAGGAGAGGAGAGGAGAGGCGAGGCGAGGCGAGGAGAGGGAGAGGAGAGGAGAGGAGAGGAGAGGAGAGGAGAGGAGAGGAGAGGAGAGGAGAGGAGAGGAGGAGGAGAGGAGGAGGAGAGGGGATATGAGAGGAAGAGAAGAGAGAAGGAAACGAGAGGGAAGGAAAAAGATGGAGGTTTGGGGGAGAGAGAGAATGAACACATTGCCGACACACAGATAATAAAGTGAGGTGATTCACAGTCATCAGACACAGCAGCAACACACCTGGTCTGAGCCAGTCATGCAATATTACCCACCATGCACCTCTAGACTCAGGCCTCTACACATCAACACCCAGCCTACCCCAACACCTGAACACTTATAGATGACCTTAAGAAGATGTAGCCATATGTTCACATACAGATAACACAGTTTAAAACCGTTTTAGAATAGAATGTTTTGAAACCACCTTCTCAGTTCTAAAGAGTTGGCATGATGCATCTTCAAACGTCAAACGTTTTCGAGCAGAGAGACATTCTGACCAATAAACAAACGTTCTAAAACTGCGTTCAGGTCATCGCTATGGTAACCTGTTCTTATCCCCGGCAAGCAGAAGCGTTCTGTAGCACCAACACCATCTCTACCTCCCTCTGACCTCTGACCTATGACCCAGCAGACTGAACCTCCTCGCAGCCCCGCTCAGACCAAAGCAATGGATCACTTCGCCTTGAATTACCATGGCAACCTTAGGATTGGCACCCATTCCCTGGTTTGTTTAAATCACACCACCGGTAAAACCATGGCCTATGAAATCTGCTTCCATGTTGCTGATCCACGATGGAGTGCTACGGTAGTCTACATCTTGGACTGATGGTGCTATGTCATTTCCTGTCAAACAGGAAATGCGCAGTCACCAAGATCCCAAATTCGCCCCCTCAAATATGCAAAATGACGGAATCCTTTTGGTGGACAAACAGGAAGCGGATTTCAGGGGGTCCAATCAGACGGCAAGTTACTTTACCTGGTTTCCAAGGAAGAACTACAATAAATCCAGCAGACGTGGAGGAGGACGAAAAAACAGGGAGAAAGAAAGAGAAAGAGAGTGAAACAACATATACTGATTCACTACCGCTGTCCGCTAGCTACACACACTTCACACTCCTTTACACGTCTGATCCTACCGCTGTCCGCTAGCTACACACACTTCACACTCCTTTACGTCTGATCCTACTGCTGTCCGCTAGCTACACACACTTTACACACTTCTGACCCTACCGCTGTCCGCTAGCTACACACACTTCACACTCCTTTACACACTTCTGACCCTAGCGCTGTCAGAGGACCTCAGGCTGTCTGTGATAAGCCTGCCTGTAAAAGTGAGGGATGCACTGTGTATGGAAGCACACTGAAGACTAGATGCCTGTTTTCTCCCCAAATCTAAGATGGCGGTGGGTGAAAGGGTGACACAGCCAGAAGGAGAAGACGGAGAGACGGTCATGGTAGGGGTGAATCCAGGTGGAAGAGCAAACGGACACGGTGGAAGATGAGACAGAACAGGTTTACAGACTGACAAACCAAGGATGGCCAGGGTTCAAAGGTAGCAGAACGTGGTGCCGTTAGTAGCTCCAGTGTCATTGGTCAGACACCGGATATCATTAACCAATGGATAATGATGATGACACAGATGAGGAAGTGAACGGGAACACGGATGGTGGTGGCGCGGCCACAGACTGGGAGAGAGGTTACGGGTTCATGTGCTCCATGTTACACACGTTACAGTTACATGTCCGTGGCACACATGGGCTGATATTAGTGGGTCGGTGGTGAGGTGTTATGGAGAATGGAACAGCTGTAAATACACCATGGACGCATGATGTGATGACAGATTCAATCACATGAGGAGAAAGTACAGTAACTCAGTGGTAAGTATCAAACAGCGAAACTCGAACAGCCAGCGTTTGTTAGACATGAGACAGAACATGACGTCCTTAATACCTAATAAAGATTCTACTCTAACTTTCCACAAAAACGTCAAGGTCTTAAAGTAGGGTTTGAGGGTATTGAAGAGGCTAGTCTCCTGAGCTAGGGCTAGGGTTAGTCTCCTGAGCTAGGGCTAGGGCTAGTACTCCTGAGCTAGGGCTAGTCTCCAGGGCCTAGGGCTAGTCTCCTGAGCTAGGGCTAGTCTCCTGAGCTAGGGCTAGTCTCCTGGGCTAGGGCTAGGGCTAGTCTCCTGAGCTAGGGCTAGTCTCCTGAGCTAGGGCTAGTCTCCTGAGCTAGGGCTAGTCTCCTGAGCTAGGGCTAGGGCTAGTCTCCTGAGCTAGGGCTAGTCTCCAGGGCTAGGGCTAGTCTCCTGGGCTAGGGCTAGTCTCCTGAGCTAGGGCTAGTCTCCAGGGCTAGGGCTAGTCTCCTGAGCTAGGGCTAGGGCTAGTCTCCTGAGCTAGGGGCTAGTCTCCAGGGCTAGGGCTAGTCTCCTGAGCTAGGGCTAGGGCCTAGTCTCCTGAGCTAGGGCTAGTCTCCCTGAGCTAGGGCTAGGGCTAGTCCTCCTGGGCTAGGGCTAGGGCTAGTGCTCCTGAGCTAGGGCTAGGACTAAGTCTCCTGAGCTACGGCTAGTCTCCTGAGCTAGGGCTAGGGCTAGTCTCCTGGGCTAGGGCTAGTCTCCTGAGCTAGGCTAGTCTCCTGAGCTAGGGCTAGTCTCCTGAGCTAGGGCTTGGACTAGTCTCCTGAGCTAGGGCTAAGTCTCCTGAGCTAGGGCTAGTCTCCAGAGCTAGGGCTAGGGCTAGTCTCCTGAGCTAGGGCTAGTCTCCTGAGCTAGGGCCTAGTCTCCTGAGCTAGGGCTAGGGCTAGTCTCCTGAGCTAGGGCTAGTCTCT
>NW_028175677.1:5000-7500 GCF_949987555.1 Borostomias antarcticus
AGAGAGGGACAGAGGGAGAGACCGGCGGCTCCTCCATCAGTCCAGAACAGAGAGGAAGTCAGGAGCGGACGTGCCGCAGAGGTGATTAACGGAACGGCTGGTTGGCCATGCGCCCGCCCCCCCCCCCCCCTTTGTCTCTCCTCACCCTGCGCCTCCTCTCACCCTGCGCCTCCTCTCAACCGCCTTCTCTCTCTCTCTCTCTCCCCCTCTCTCTCTCCTCACCCTGCGCCTCCTCTCAACCGCCTTCTCTCTCTCTCTCTCTCTCCCCCCTCTCTCTCTCCTCACCCTGCACCTCCTCTCAACCGGCCTTCTCTCTCTCTCTCTCTCTCCCCTCTCTCTCTCCTCACCCTGCACCTCCTCTCAACCGCCTTCTCTCTCTCTCTCTCTCTCTCTCCCCGCTTGTCCTACACATGTAGCGGCAGCAGAGTTACTGTGTTTCCCTCCTCTGATTTATTACCTCATTCAGCTTTAATTCAGGACGTGCAGCACTGTAAACAAGAGAGGACATGACCAGACTGTAGAGAGGAGAGGAGTGGCGGAGGGGATGAAGGAGAGAAGAGGAGGGGAGGGAGAAGCAGAGAGGAGGGGGAGAAGAGAGGACACGAGAGGAGGAAGAGGAGAGCAGAGGAAAGGGAGAGAGGGGGAGAGGAGGAGAATGTGAGTGGTCGTGCTGTAGAGGACGCAGGCCAGAGAAGAAGATTGATGTGTGTATGGATCTGTGACTCTCCTCTCCCATCGTTAGCAGCCTGGATTGTTAATTGATGGCATCTGCCTCCTCTGGCCCAGACTGAGCCTGTACTATTACCAGGCTGCTACAGTACCTGAGCTACCTCACTGCTGAACACTAGTTACCTCACTGCTCAACACTAGCTGCCTCACAGCTGAACTCTAGGTACCTCATAGCTGCCTGGACACTACACAGGATCACAGAGATGGAAAGATGGAGACAACAGGTGAAGAGAGAGAGAGAGAGAGAGAGAGAGAGAGAGAGAGAGAGAGAGAGAGAGCATTGTAGGTCTGACGACATTCCAGCGGCCTGTATGAGAGTTTGCACTGAAAGAACAGCCATTTCAGCGATGGCCCTGCCATTTACCAGCCTGCGTTTGGGGGAGAGCCAGCTGTAGGAGTCAGGACATGGTGATTAACCTGCTCTCATCAACCTCCCTCCCCCAGGCCCCCTGCTCCAGACAGCACCTCCTGTTCCTCCTTCCTCTGACCACTCACAGACCTCTCCTTCCCCCTCCCCTTCCTTTCTCCTCCCTCTCACCTTGCTCCTCTCTGTCCTCTGTCCTCGTCTCCTTCCCCTCACCTCTCCTCTCACCTTCTCTCCCTCTCTCCTTCCTCTCCTTCCCCTCACCTCTCCTCTCACCTTCTCTCTCTCCTTCCTCTCGCCTCTCTCCTCTCCCTGCTCTCTCTGTCCCCCACTCAGTCTGATCTCTGGTCTAGGCTGCTCTCTCCCCCGCGTCTCCTAATCAGACCGCTATAACGGTCTCACTCCCCCCCCCCCCCCACCCCACACTGTATCAAATTATAATTAAGGCCCCATTCACACAGCAGATTTTGTGCGGTTGCGGTTGCTTCCGCGTCGCTTTTCATCGTTGTTCGGCATTCGGAGCCTCTCGGCACGCCGCTCTGCCGAAGCGAGGCGGCGTCTCGCGTTTTATCAGCGCCGAAAAAGTTGGAAATATTTTCAATTTTTTCCACAGAGTGCTGAGGAAGCGCCATTATGATTGTTGTTTTCTGTCACTTGAAAATGAATAGCACCATCCGGGGGATAATGCGGTGCGCCTCGCTTTTCTTTTTAGCAGCATGAAAAATCTGCCGTGTGAATGCGCCCTTAGAGAAACAGTGATGTATGATGCTCAAATGCTGATAGGCTATCAGTGTCCCTCAACAGGAAACAAACGCCCACGCTAAACCTCGCAATCCCCTCCAAACCGCCAATGCAGAATCTACTGATTAATGGGGGAAAAAACACAACAACAAGCGAACAAGTATGTCTACACTGAGCTCACTCCAGCTTTTCAAATATATCAGTAGTAGACCTACACATGCAGTAGACTACCACCGAGACATAGCCTACTGCAGCTACTGCTCCTCGTAGAGTACAGTAGCTAACGTTACCGGCTATAGCCAGCCAGTGGAACTGTCGTGTTCAGACGGCTCTAGCTCAAAAAGTTTATGTCAGCTTGGATATTTAGATGGCTAGAATCAAGACAAATAGACGAACAGTTTGATGTATATGTCCCATAATACTTTCGGATGTATTATATTATGGAGCTACTAACACACAAAAAGTCTACAATGGCACAGGGAAGAGAAACACAGACATCAACGCCGACTCAATCGGCCTTCACTGTGGTGAATCTGGGATCTGGAATGTGATTGGACTAACAAAATGTCAATCATTAAATCCTGTTCGGAGTACAGTACTGTCCTCCCTTGCGGTAATTTTTCAGTGTTTTGGCCAATCACAAATCAGCAAGAAAAAAAGGCATTA
>NW_028175675.1:0-16503 GCF_949987555.1 Borostomias antarcticus
ACACACACGCACACACACACACACACACACACACGCACTCACACTTTAAAGCTGTGGTTATGTCACCAGTGAGTCAGAATAGGACAGGTAAGTGTGGGAGTCCATGCCATCCTCCCTCAACCACACCACAAAGACACGGTTCGAGGCTTAGCACACAGCCCCCGGGAACACTTGAAGAGGTGGCACAGCTCGTCATAGATGCTGTTAGTATGCAGGATGGTACTTTTAGCCTGCCGCTACCAGCTGTCTAGCCAGCCTCGACTGCAATACCCACAATCCCCCACCCCCCACTCCCGAACCAAATGAAACATTAAGGTCCCAAGCGAGCGGAAACAGAGCCAGGGGACGCCATCTTGCTTTAATTCCGCTTCCAATGTTTTTGTTCCATTAGAGTTATTTCTCATTTCCCCGGTACAATCGGGTGTCTCGTCCCGTGTCCTTTGCGGCCGTTCTCGCAAATGACTCCCGCCGTCGCCAAGCCACAGCCTCAATCTGGGTCCTCATCTCGTTTTGTGCCTTAAATTAGTCTTTGAAAAGGCAGAAGGCGTCTGGCGAACACTGACTGTGCGGCATCACGCGGAGAGAAGAAGGAAGCGTGGGTTGAAGATGAAACACGACGCTGCGCCGTCGCCAGCCAGGGCACTTATTGTCGCTTATAGCGTCGCCTTCTCTTATTTTTTTGTTCTCTGTTTCTTCTGTGTTGTTTCTGTCATCTTTGTTAGAGCATGCTAATGAGCTTCGTCCTCCACGGTTCCCTCGCTCATCTCGTCCTCCTGCGGCTCTCTCCTTCACATGTTCTGTTCTTTCTTACTCTCCCTCTCTCCACCTCCCTCTCTCCACCTCCCTCTCCTTCACATGTTCTGCTCTTCCTTACTCCCTCTCTCCTCCTCCCTCTCCTTCACATGTTCTGCTCTTCCTTACTCCCTCTCTCCTCCTCCCTCTCCTTCACATGTTCTGCTCTTTCTTACTCCCTCTCTCCTCCTCCAGCTCTGCTTATTCTGGGCTGTGTCCCCCTAACAGTCCCTGTGTTCTGAAAACGTTCAGGGAATGTGGTGGACCGACCTAAATAGGACCAAAAACGAACATTATCGGTTGAGTCCCCTGAAGGTTCCTGTGATGTCACTAAAAGGTTCTGCAAGCGCTCTGGGAACGTAGTCTCTCGCGTGGGAGGAACGGCCCTCACCTTTGACCCCTGGTGCTTAATATTTGCGGAGGGAGATAAGAGAACAGAATGCTTACCCAACGCAGAGCAATGGCCGTCAGGCTTTGAACAAACGGTCCGTTCTCTGACCGCGAGGGTCTGTTGTCCTGCCAGGCCGCTTAAATCAGGTCACATACTGTATCGTAAAGACAACATACAGGGGCGGTCGGTCAGCTATTAACATGAGACGTACATTTCAGTACACCAAATGAGAACATTTTAATCTACATTTCTTCGGGATGACTTATTAGCATAGCTGGCCTATTTACACTGAATACGGATATACTAATATGGTTTAGACGAGTTAGCACTAATAGGAACGAACGACAATTATATCCCCGTTTTCAGCACAAGCCATTAGGAAGAGCAGACGAGCTGCCATCCGGACACAAATAACCCTCTTTATTGCGTTTTCCATTAAAAGGGATCAGGGAAGTATATTAGCATTTGTGGCTAATGAGCGCTTCCCATTGCCTTTCCGAGCACAAACATGTTGTTCTAGCTCAGACTAGCTGCAGCCTGGCATCCTCGTGCCGGGGCAGGATATGAGGTCGAGGGATTCTCAGGGCGGGGTTAATTCGGAAGGGCGATGCCCTGGAATGAGCTAGTCCTCATCAATGTAATGAGGTAAACGTGGAATCTCGGTGACCCTCGACATTTCACTACAGGCATTCTTATCTCTATTTACATTTCCTCTCATGACACACACACACACACCCCCCACCCACACACACACCACCCCCACACACACACACAGAGGGATCCACGCAGTCTGTTGTTTCCTGTGGCGGTGCTCAATAGAAGCGCTCCCATTGTTGTCTACGCTGCTTCCTGGTTGTGTAACCGTCGAGTCACCGTTCTCCAAGGACCCGTTTACAGGCGGACATCAGCCCACCGGCTTCCTGTTCGCTGATGTCCATCTTGTCCAACCCCCCTCCCCCCACACACACACACACACCCCTTCATGTTTGCTCACCCCCGCGGGGCTTTTGACAAGAAAGAGAATGACTAATGCCCCTTTTTTGTTTGATCCCTTTATCCTTGCTGCGATGATACAACTGGGAATTTATTTTTTCCTCGTGCCGAACTTTGTACCTTTGCGGGACCCGGAGTGGAAAATGCAGGCTTGAAAAACAGATACACAACGAATGCACATTATTGACCGGCGCTTTCCACCCGTGTCAAGCTCCTCATCGCACGTTCTACCGTTGTCCTCCGACCTCTCTGGAGATCATTAGCTGAGATGAAGACGTTCACGTGGAGAGAGCTGAGAAGATACGCCGGGACAGAAAGACAAATGTGCGGCATTAGCGGCACGGCTGGGTGAAGCAACGCGAGGAGAGATAGCGTTGGCTTTAACAGAGAGCTAAGCGTGCAGTAATGGCCAGGTTAGAGACATCATTGATCCGGGAGGTGAATCCCAGGCCCTTGGATCATGGACTGCTCTTCGTCGTCCACGGCACTGATGAGATTGTTAAGACTACTCAGAGTGAAACTGCACATTTTGTGTGTGTGTGTGTGTGTGTGTGTGTGTGTGTGTCCGTGGCGGTATGAGGGTTTGTGCTTCTACTCCTTCCTCGAGTGTGTGTGTGTGCGTAGTGTGTGTGTGTGTGTGTGTGTGTGTGTGCGCTCACTCTGCATGCAGGTGATTTATCCCAGTCAGAGCCTGGCCAGCCACCACAGTGGAATCCTAATGCCGCCTCTGTCCTCCTGGGTCTGAAAGGGCTCGCTGTTCATTGAGAAAAGGAACAAGAGGGCCAGAGAAACTGAGAGAGAGAGAGAGAGAGAGAGAGAGAGAGAGGAAGAAAAGAGGGGGAAGGAGAAAAGAGAGGAGGAGAGGAGGAAAGAAGGACATAGCCAGAAACTGATAGCCCAATGTTGTGAGGAGAGTGAGGTCGGGGCAGCAGGTAGAGCACAGGGGAACGGTGATGCTGTGAGTCCTAAGGGCTAAGGGTTGCAGCCATCTTGAAATGCGTGGGTCCTTACAGCCGGCCGCTGTGCACCGCGTCACGGACGACGCCTAGAACGACACATCGGTTTGGGATATTTTTATGAGAATATAATTAGTCAACGTGACAAAACATTGCATCTAAGTTGTAGTGCTGGTTATCTATGGCTTCTTTAGAGGTAATGCTAGTAAGCTAGCATGAGGGTTGCATGTGTATCAAAGCGTAGGTTCTTCCTCACGAAATCAAATATACAATCGTGTGTGTGTGAACTAAGCAGTTTAGGCAGAGGCAGCGGCTATTCTGTAAATGTAGAGGGGACTGGTAGACATGACGTCCACTGAGGTCCAGTGGAAAGCACTGGTCACTTTTTGACCCGCTAACGCTCCCCTGAGTGAAACAGGGACAGGGAACGAAGCTCCAACGACTATTTTCACGTGTTTAGTTTTGCATTTCCTCTTGCAGCTCTTAATCTACCTAAACCAAGGTAATACTATAGTCTTTCATGGCTACTGTACCAACAGCAAATATTTTGAAAGTAAATGATTCAACCTGATTCCATAACCAAAACAATATAATATGAGGCTTTGAAGAGGTAAAAAAACAATCTGTCAAACAAACATCTTTATTTGTCACACAGTGAGACGCTACTGAGTCGTTTTCACCACGTGACCAGCTACCTCACCGGGAAATGCCTTCTCTGGTTTCCAGTATGCCAGGCTAAATATGGAAGCTAACTGCTAGTGCCCATTGTCTAAACATGTCCTGTTGTAGTCATCGAAGCAGAGCTAATCAGTAAACAATCATGTCTTTCCGTAGGGAGCCAAGGTACATGGTGGTCTCAGCCTCCCATGTGTCTCAGCCTACTGCTAAATCTCCCATAATGCAGCTGTATATTGAGAGCCAGGTTTCCTAGCTGTGTTGTGCTGTCTACCCCCCACTGTGAATTGGTTGCAAACCCACCTAACTTGGCCAAAGTGCTTTTCTATGTTTATGAAGTTAAAGTTCAGGCCATTGAATTTGAAAGCAGTGCACAATGCGCCCGGTAAAGAAAGAATGTGGTGCTTTCAGAGCTCAAAACACACACAGAAAGAGACACGCAAACATGACTTAGACCTTCTTCCCCCCTCCCCTCTCTCTCTCTCTCTCTCTCTCTCTATCTCTCTCTTTCGCACTCGCACACGCACACACACACACACACACACACAAACACGCAGAGATACACCAAAATGCACTAATACCACACTAACCCGCAGCAGAGGGCCTGGAAAAGCTGTATTCACTATCTACCCTAGCACTCCATGTATCTGTCTTTTATTATTCATTTAAGAATGTCATAATTCATAAGTAATAACATCGTACCATCCCCCAGATTCCCAGCAGACCTCCGCAGAGATGAAGGGAGGAGGGAGGATGATTGGACCGATAGAGGAGGGTTATCGCCATCTCTAGCGTTCTGTCTTCCAGATACTGGTTTCTGTTTGCGTTCTTCACTATTTTATCCACTAGCTGTGGAGCCAGCTACACTACCTATGGAATTTAGATTAAAAATAATAATAATAATCTCTCTGGAAGATGAAAATGTCAGGTGTAACAAATCTTTAAATCTGTTTTGTTTTTTTGTTTTCTTGTTTTTTTAATGCTCGGGGTGCTATGAACAGGCATACCCCCCCCCCCCCCCCCCCTCCCCAACACACACACCCACACAAACACACACACACACACACCTTCCCCCACTGTGTTTGACCATTGCGTTTCACTGTTTTAATGAGCCAGTTCTTATCAATAATTTACATTGATGTCAGCGAGGAGCCCTCTGTTTATTTTTGTAACTAACAGGCGATGAAGGGGAAGGAGATTCTCTGTTTCCACGTTGCGTTCAGCTGTGGTTCCTGTTCTGTCATTCATATTCAGAAACAATGGCACATTAAACTCAACCACCGCACAATCGCCAAGCAGCTGCTGCCATTGTTCTACGAAGCAGTGACCACTTCCTGTGACTCTCTATTGAAGTCCAGCGTGTGACGTCCGTTCCGTGTGAACAGAGGGACTGAGGGAAATGCCCAACACACACACACACACACGCACACACACACGCACGCACACACACACACACATCTCATCATATACACGCGTGTTTACACATGCCCCCAATCAACACATACTCAGACACATGGGGGAGGGGATCCAATTTAGAACGTATGTTTTCACATGCAAACATATTGGATTCCAAATAGGCTATGTTCACACATACACACACACACACACACACACACACACAGAGCATGCTGGGGACTGAGGCGCCTCCACGCTAACGAGTCCGTGTCATTAGGATACGAGCTAGCTAGTGACTAACTGTGGTCTGGGCTCTAGCGTCGCTCAGGCGTAGGGTAAACACGGTAAACGCCAACGCCAACCCGTCACCGCCAACGCACAGAGGCCCGTTCCCCGGCGGTAACCGCGGCCGTCCGGCCAGACAGGAAGCAAAAGGCAACATTAAGAGACGTCTTATCCGGCGGTGTCGTTGCTCAAAACGAGTTCACAGGCAACGCCGCGCGGGTATCGAACCCACAACCCGTACGACAACCCCCCCCCCCCGCCCGCACTTTATGCCTTCGCTAGGTGGCGTCAAGTCAAAGGAGGAGGAGTTAAGGCTACTCTAAGCAGAGACTTTTGGTGTGTGGTTGTGTGGTTGTGTGGTTGTGTGGTTGTGTGGTTGTGTGGTTGTGTGGTTGTGTGTTTGTGTGTTTGTGTGGTTGTGTGTTTGTGGTGTGGTGGGCAAATACACTAATCTAGGCAGGTTCCCTGCTGGTGTTAGCTGGCGGCGTCCCAGAATGCACCCAGGCAGGAAGGACGGAGGAGGAGGAGGAGGAGGAGGAGGAGGAGGAGGGGAGAAGGCTAATACTGTTTGATATATTAATCATAGGGAGGGGTAATTGAGAAGCAGCGCGTCTCTTAGGTGCCTGAGCCGTTCTCAATCACTGTCTCATCCGGGTCCCTTTGTGTAAACACTTGCAGTTGTTCGGTGGGAATATTAATGGAGATCGTCTATATGCACGCACGTGTGTGTGTGTGTGTGTGTGTGTGCTGACGCAAGCAGGATGCATCTTAAGTAGAAGTGTGTGGCTTTACAACTGGACAGTGCGCGTGTGTGTGTGTGTGTGTATGCTGACCCAAGCGGGATGCGACTTAAGTGGAATTGTATATCCTTACGAGACTTGGTGGACAGTGTGCGAGTGTGTGTGTGCGTGTGTGTGTGTGTGTGTGTGTGTGTGGGTGTGTGTTCATAGCTTGAGTGACTCACCTTGTCAGTGGGAGTATGTGAGTTAACTGTGAGTTGGAGAAAAGTGACAGACATAGAGAGAATAGAGAGAGAGAGAGAGAGAGAGAGAGAGAGAGAGAGATAGAGAGCGCGTGCTCTGATTCAGTGAACTCTCCCTTTCCTCGTGTGTCACCCTCCTCACCACTCAATGTCATTCTTCAATTACCTTTCAGTGCTGCACAGCTTTTCCTGTCAAACGCGTGAGGCTCCCGGTGTAAAAGATGTCCACAGACCTCCGACCGATTCAGCCCGTCAGGACAACCTTAAAGACAATAAGCGGAAAAACACAGAACTGACCAGTCGATCCTAACTGATTCACACTGGATGGATACATTGCCACTCATCATGCACGCACGCAAACACACACACACACACACACGCCTACACGTATGCATGCACATGCACACACATGCACGTGCACACACACACACACACACACACACACACACACACACACACGCCTACACGTATGCATGCACATGCACACACATGCACGTGCACACACACACACACACACACACACGTACAAACATAGACTGACACAGACTAGAATGCAACTCGGTTGAACAAAGAGACACACACACAAGCATGCACAAGCACACACACACCCCCCCCCCCCCACACACACACACTACCCTCTCCTCCTGTCTTTCTGTTTCAACATTTCCGTTGCCCAATACCCCACAAACCTCCGTCTGCAATCTGCATGGACTTAACCTAGATAGTCCCCATCCCCCATTCACATCCAGTACTGTGTTTCCAGGCTGCTATGTGTCCCAGTAGAGGGGTATCAGTCCTGCAGCGCGTAGCTCCTGTAGCGGGCGTGTGGATGGGAGTCCCCTGCGTGGGTGGACGGGTTGAGGAGCGTCTCAGGACTGTCCCAGTAGAGGGGTATCAGTCCTGCAGCGCGTAGGTATGTGTCCCAGTAGAGGGGTATCAGTCCTGCAGCGCGTAGCTCCTGTAGCTGGCGTGTGGATGGGGGTCCCCTGCTTGGCTGGACTGGTCGAGGAGCGTCTCAAGCCACATGCTGTGTTTGCTTTGATGGGCAGAGGGGGGGGGGTTAATGTCAGTGTGGTAGCAGCTGGCTGCATCCACTGACCTTACACTCACATACACACACACGCACACACGCACACACACACACCTACACGCATGCATGCACATGCACACACATGCACGTGCACACACACACACGCACGCACACACACACCTACACGCATGCATGCATATGCATGCACGTGCACACACACACACACACACACACGCACACACACACACACACACCTACACGCATGCATGCATATGCACACACATGCACGTGCATACACGCACGCACACACACACACACACACACACACACACCTACACGCATGCATGCATATGCACACACATGCACGTGCTCACACACACACACACACACACACACACCTACACGCATGCATGCACATGCACACACATGCACGTGCTCACACACACACGCACACACACACACCTACACGCATGCATGAACATGCACACACACACACACACACACGTACAAACATAGACTGACACAGACTAGAATGCAACTCGGATGAACAAAGAGACACACACAAGCATGCACAAGCACAAGCACACACACACACACACACACACACACACACACACACACACACACACACACACACACACACACACACACACACAGAAAGGGAGAGTATTAAAGCAGTGTTAGTAGACACACACACTTTGTCCTTCCCAGAGACGGACTCAGACAGAGTCCTGATGTCTCGCTCATTTCCACCAGCGTCCCGTAGTTCAGCTTAATTAGAAAGGACGGATCAATGGTCTGTAATTGCTGGGTTCTGGGAAATGAAGTCTTTGTCTTTCTCACTCCACGTCTCACACCCGTCTCCCTGAGAGACACACACAAGTGTTCTCTTCTAAAAGGAACACACCATCCAAACAAAGACAAAAAACAAATAAAATAAATAACTTTAATTCAGTCATCCAACAAATTCCAGCTGTTCAAAGCTGGAGAGTGAACGAGGAGAGGCCGCAGATGGACCCTCTGATCCCTGAGTGGAACTGTGTCATGCACACACACACACACACACACACACACACACACACACACATGCAAACACACACCCACACACACACATGCAAACACACACCCACACACACACATGCAAACACACACCCACACACACACATGCAAACACACACCCACACACACACATGCAAACACACACACACATGCAAACACACACACACACCCACACACACACACACACACACAAACTCCAGCATCCCTTTCATCCTTTCCTTATATGTTTCATTCTTTTGATCTAAAAACTTTTCTGGCCACTCTCCAAAGAAGCTTTTTTGTTTACTGTACACAGAGTTCTTTCTGTGTGATTCAACTGCTCGCTGGCTGAGTCTAAAGCCAACTTAGCTTTGCTGACCTAGAATTTATCTGGCCCACAATTCTAAGCGTGCTCTGTGCTGCGTTCCATATCCATTATGTTGCATTGTGGAACCCGAGGCAATGAGAACGCAGTGACTTTGCTGTCCCTCAGGATAAGTCCCTGAGCACTTCCTGATCACCTGCCTGTCACCGTGTCACCGGCGGTTGTGGCTGGGTGGAGCCTATCACGGTCCACTGCAGCCAGACGATTCGTCTGCGCTGGTTGGTTTGAGAGCTGCTGCTATATTCAGGTACGGTACCGTAGCTTGTGTTCATAGGCTATGAAGACGTAGTTTAGCATTGAATGAGCAGACCGTTGAGTGCTTTTAAAAACCGCTCAGCGCTCACAGTGAGCATTCTAAGAGCGAGCGCTCAGCTACTTAACGCACCCTATGTGTACGAGAGCACCAACGCCACTGTTTTTTTACAGATTGTAATAGAAATCAGTGGGGGGTGGAACAGCCATGTTGAAAAACATTCCCACACTGTTACCCTCTCTGTTCCTCGTTATCTAGCTACCTTTCTCTATTCCTCCTTCCTCTCTCATACACACACACACACACACATGCACTCACGCACACACGCACACACACACACACACACACACACACACACACACACACACACACACACACACACACACACACACACACACACACACACACACTGAGAGAGTCCATTGTACTGAGATGGGAAGTTTCAGGTGAAGGGGGAGGGGTCTGTTCCATCTCTTTTATTTGAATGCGGTTCACTTCCCTGAGTCACGATATCAATCTGTGGTACATTTTTGGGAGTCTGGGCTGATACACACACACACACGCACACACACACACACACACACACACACACACACACACACACACACACACACACACACACACACACTCCCCTAGGCTTGGCTCCCGTCACTCTTTGTTGTGTACTACATGCAAGTGTCAGTGGGTGTAATGTAACTCCAGTGTGTGAACCTGCCTCCCTTATAAATAGGGGGTTTCTCCCGTAGTGCCTTTCAGACGAAGGCTGTTGAGACGGCAACCCTCTTCTGCAGACCTGTCGCGGCGTTATCTCTTATTCATGACTGTCACTAGCGGCCGAGACTCTGATACGACCGCGGAGTGCCAATGAGATACTTTGCACACTGCCCCCTTCAGGCCAACAGCGGTAGTAGCGTTGAGAGGACAGGTGGAGGGAGAAGTCAGGTTAATGTTTAATTCAGGAGAGTGGGGGCGGATGTGAGGTAGAGGGTAGGGGGAGATATATATGATCCCTGGATGAGACGCCTTAAAGATTCATGGGGCGGGGGGGTCAGGGTTAGGGTTAGGGTTAGGGCGGATGTGTTTCCTTCAAACATCTCCAGTCTCTCTCGTCGTGTCTTACTGCGCCATGTGACTGCTCTCTCCCACTCCCAGCAGACAGTTTCCACGCACAGACATACACACACTCACACACACACACTCACACACACACACTCACACACACACACACACACACACACACACACCCACACACACACACACACACTCACACACACACACACACACACACACACACACACTCACACACACACACACACACACACACACACACACACACTCACACACACACACACACACACACACACACACCACCGCCGCTGCAAGTGACTCACAGTATCTGTCTTCGGGGCGGAACAAACAAAACAGTCACTCAGGTATGCGCTCACGACACACAGGGAGTGTCTAGTATGACCTCATTCCTCACACACACACACACACACACACACACACACACACACACACACACACACACACACACACACACACACACACACACACACACACACCTGTCTTGGTTGCCAGCGTTTTGCTCAGGCAGGGGCGTGGCGTGTCTCCGGTCGCCATGAGAGGGGAACGCCTTACACCTCGTCCCGCGTTTGAAGTGAGGCGCCAGCTAGCGCGGCGCCGCTAACCCTGCCAGCGCTAGCCGTGTCCCCCTGCGCCACCTCCTCCCCTCACCCCTGCGCCACCTCCTCCCCTCGCATGTCCCCTTACTCAAGCATCTGTTCCTGGCTAGATTGGCTCTTCTGAGGGTAGAATCAGCCTCAGTCTCTCTCCACTTCATCATCCCTCTTCACTCCGCCTCCGCCTCCCCCTTCTTCTCCTCCTCCTCTCCTCTCTCTCTCTCTCTCTCTCTCTCTCTGTCTCTCTCTCTTTCTCAGTTTAAGCAGCAGGTTCCTCTCCTCTGGGGAGTTGGCGCAGTGTTTTTGAAGCGCTGTTTGCTGCTGTTAGAGAGTGCATGTGCCCCCGGGCTGCGTTGGCGCTCGGCGTTTAGACGTTACACCATACATCCTGAGGGAGAGGGGGGGCGGGGGGCGGCGAGGGGGGGGGTTCTGGAAGTCTGCCGAAGATCCCGGCCCAGACTGAGGAGTGTCTAGGAAATGCGCGCATCTGTTGAAACAACAACCGTTTTGCTTCACGGTTCATTTTCTTCGCCACTTCTCGCGGGTGTGACTGGAATGAGGCGGGCCTCGGGGTGTTAGCGAGCATTTGCCATTTAGAAAACAAAATGGCTGTTTGAAAACGAAATGAGGTTTTGCTGCTATACGCTTGATCACTGAGGGCAGGTGCAATTGTGTTTTGACGCTTAGGAGATCATCTGTTGTTGTTATGGTCGTGTCTGTAGGCAGTTGGCAGTGTTGATGTCTCCTTGGTTATGACCGTTGCCAGTTTTGTTATGACTGCACACACTGTCTGGCTAGTAACGTAAACAATGCCTTTAAAGTGTCTTTGAGTAGCTTACCTTTTAAAGCGCAAGAGAAATTACATTCATTATTATTATTATTATTATTATTATTATTGTTGTTGTCACACACCAGTTCACACAGTTGATTGCTCAGGTAAATAACTGTCAACCCTTCGGTTTTATTTCCCCCTCATTCTTTCATTCTCTCACTGTAATTAATTTGGCAGTAGATGCGAACCAGCGGTGAAGGCTTGTTTTATTAACAACACACAAGAAAAAAACTTCAAAATGGCTGCCTTTCTCAGCTCGTGTAACCTCCTCCCAGCTCGGACGATGCCGCATAATGTGTTGTCTCTCTCTTCGCATTTATTTAGCTTGTGGACTTGTTTTTTTTCATCAACGTAATGCACCAGTGCTGCGCCTTGTTCATGCTCGCCAGCGTACTGCCTCGCGTACGAGTGGAAAATACCATCTGTTCAAAACACCCCTGACACTGAGTGCTTCTCAGAAGATTCATCATACTTGGCAATAAAGAGAGAATAACAGATTTGGGTGGATGGGATAGAGGACTAGCATGTAAACTAGCTGGGCAGACAGGCTGGATTACCCCTGGTGCTCTAAATACCGCCAGGCAGGGAGAGGGAGGGGAGATGAGGGGGAAGAGAGTGAGGTAGAAGAGAGAGAGAGTGAGGTAGAAGAGAGAGATAGTGAGGTAGAAGAGAGAGAGAGTGAGGTGGAAGAGATAGAGAGTGAGGTAGAAGAGAGAGAGAGTGAGGTTGAAGAGAGAGAGTGAGGTAGAAGAGAGAGAGTGAGGTAGAAGAGAGAGAGAGTGAGGTGGAAGAGAGAGAGAGTGAGGTAGAAGAGAGAGAGAGTGAAGTAGAAGGGAGAGAGAGTGAGGTAGAAGAGAGAGAGAGTGAGGTGGAAGATAGAGAGAGTGAGGTAGAAGAGAGAGAGAGTGAGGTAGAAGAGAGAGAGAGAGAGGTAGAAGAGAGAGAGAGTGAGGTGGAAGAGAGAGAGAGTGAGGTGGAAGAGAGAGAGAGTGAGGTAGAAGAGAGAGAGAGTGAGGTAGAAGAGAGAGAGAGTGAGGTAGAAGAGAGAGAGAGTGAGGTAGAAGAGAGAGAGAGTGAGGTGGAAGAGAGAGAGAGTGAGGTAGAAGAGAGAGAGAGTGAGGTAGAAGAGAGAGAGAGTGAGGTGGAAGAGAGAGAGAGAGTGAGGTGTGAGAGAGAGAGAGTGAGGTAGAAGAGAGAGTGAGGTAGAAGAGAGAGAGAGTGAGGTAGAAGAGAGAGAGAGTGAGGTAGAAGGGAGAGAGAGTGAGGTAGAAGGGAGAGAGAGTGAGGTAGAAGGGAGAGAGAGTGAGGTAGAAGGGAGAGAGAGTGAGGTGGAAGAGAGAGAGAGTGAGGTAGAAGAGAGAGAGAGTGAGGTAGAAGAGAGAGAGAGTGAGGTAGAAGAGAGAGAGTGAGGTAGAAGAGAGAGAGAGTGAGGTAGAAGAGAGAGAGAGTGAGGTAGAAGAGAGAGAGAGAGAGGTGGAAGAGAGAGAGTGAGGTGTGAGAGAGAGAGAGTGAGGTGGAAGAGAGAGAGAGTGAGGTAGAAGAGAGAGAGAGTGAGGTGGAAGAGAGAGAGAGTGATGTAGAAGAGAGAGAGAGTGAGGTAGAAGAGAGAGAGAGTGAGGTAGAAGAGAGAGAGTGAGGTGTGAGAGAGAGAGGGATGTAGAAGAGAGAGAGAGTGAGGTAGAAGAGAGAGAGAGTGAGGTAGAAGAGAGAGAGAGTGAGGTAGAAGAGAGAGAGAGTGAGGTAGAAGAGAGAGAGGGTGAGGTAGAAGAGAGAGAGTGAGGTGTGAGAGAGAGAGTGAGGTAGAAGAGAGAGAGAGTGAGGTAGAAGAGAGAGAGTGAGGTAGAAGAGAGAGAGAGTGAGGTAGAAGAGAGAGAGAGTGAGGTGGAAGAGAGAGAGAGTGAGGTAGAAGAGAGAGAGTGAGGTGGAAGAGAGAGAGAGAGTGAGGTAGAAGAGAGAGAGAGTGAGGTGGAAGAGAGAGAGAGTGAGGTAGAAGAGAGAGAGAGTGAGGTGGAAGAGAGAGAGAGTGAGGTAGAAGAGAGAGTGAGGTGGAAGAGAGAGAGAGTGAGGTGGAAGAGAGAGAGAGTGAGGTAGAAGAGAGAGAGAGAGAGGTAGAAGGGAGAGAGGGTGAGGTAGAAGAGAGAGAGTGAGGTGTGAGAGAGAGTGAGGTAGAAGAGAGAGAGAGTGAGGTAGAAGAGAGAGAGTGAGGTAGAAGAGAGAGAGAGTGAGGTAGAAGAGAGAGAGAGTGAGGTGGAAGAGAGAGAGAGTGAGGTAGAAGAGAGAGAGTGAGGTAGAAGACAGAGAGTGAGGTAGAAGAGAGTGAGAGTGAGGTGGAAGAGAGAGAGAGTGAGGTGGAAGAGAGAGAGAGTGAAGTAGAAGAGAGAGAGAGTGAGGTAGAAGAGAGAGAGAGTGAGGTAGAAGAGAGAGAGAGTGAGGTGGAAGAGAGAGAGAGTGAGGTGGAAGAGAGAGAGAGTGAGGTAGAAGAGAGAGAGTGAGGTGGAAGAGAGAGAGAGAGTGAGGTAGAAGAGAGAGAGAGAGAGGTGGAAGGCAGAGAGGAGGGATGGTGGAAGGCAGAGAGGAGGGATGGTGGAAGGCAGAGAGGAGGGATGGTGGAAGGCAGAGAGGAGGGATGGTGGAAGGCAGAGAGGAGGGATGGTGTTGTAAATACTGTAGGTGCGACTACTTGCTGTTATGACTAGCTAATGCTTTAGCCCCTATTCGACTGATGCTTGTTTTTGGCAGCATCAGTGCAGCTTATAGTATCACTTACAATGTGTGTGTAGCCGGGTGTATGTGATCAATTGCATTGACAGGTAATAGAGTGATAGGGTGATAGATTCAAGGAAAAACCAACATGAGTGTCAGGGCTGAGTTTCCCAGAGGCATCGTAGCGCTACGATGAACGCCGTGGCTTACGATGAACGTAGCGCTACGATGAACGCCGTGGCTTACGATGAACGTAGCGCTACGATGCCTCTGGGAAACTCAGCCCAGAACAGCTGTAATATGCCTCGGCATAGAGTCTCCTCGTCTCTGGAACTCTACCGGAGGGATGGCTCACCATTCTGCCATGAGATACGATCTGGTTTGGTGTTTTGGTGATGGGGGGCGGACAGTGCCGTCAAACACGTCAGTCCAAATTCTCTTGGGTGGAGATCTGGTGACTGCGAAGGCATATTCACATCATTCCCATACTCATCAAACCATTCAGTGACCCCTTGCACGCTGTGGATGAGGACGTTGTCATCCCGGAAGAGACCACTCCCATCTGGATAGAAATGTGTCATCATAGGATAAAGGTGATCGCAAATATCAAAGGGGTTTATGTACTGCCACCCTACCATAACATCCCTCTCTATGCAGCTGTCAACGGACTCTTCCTGTTGACACAGTCTAATCACACCCTGCGTTGACATTGATTGCACTAATGCACGTTAATTGCGGTCATCGGACGTGTGCTCTCGACCACAACTTCCTATTTGCTGATGTCTTTCACACGCCTACATCTAAATGAGGATGTTACTTTAGTTATTGTTCTAGTGAAACGCTAGCCAGTTGAATAGTCTTTGTGACTAAAGCTCCAGCCAGCACAATAATAATAAACCGTCTTTCAAAGTCACTAGACTGTTTCCTCTTGTCACCTGAATCCAGAATCAAGGTGAACTGGGCCTGGTCACATGTTCATACGTGCCCCAGAGCATGATGGGATGTAATCTGATTATTGCATCATGCAGTAAACCTCTATGGAATTATCTGCATTTCTTATGTTTCTCCGCTCATTTAGTCTGTATTTTTGTTTAATTTGCCATCTGTCTGTACTGTGTAATTTTTCTGGTGTATAATAGTGTGTGTGTGTGTGTGTGTTTATGTGGTGTGTGTGTGTGTGTGTGTGTGTGTCCTTTGGTTAGAGGAGCTTAAGGCATGTGTGTGTTTGTGTGTGTGTGTGCCTGCGCTTGTGTGTGTGTGTGTGTGTGTGTGTGTGTGTGTGTGTGTGTGTGTGTGTGTGTGCGTGTGTGTGCGCGTGTGTGTGTGCCTGCGCTTGTGTGTGTGTGTGTGTGTGTGCGCATGCGTGCGCGCGGAACAGAAGCCCATCAGGCACCACCACTGAGGACGCAGAGCGAGGAGGAGAAATGACAAAGACGGAGCGCGCCTTTAAAAACACACTGAGGGGAGAGAAGAGTCACTCCCTCCCTGCTTCCTCCCTGCCTCCCTCCCTCCTTCCTCCCTGCTTCCTCCCTGTCTCCCTCCCTCCTTCCTCCCTGCTCCCTCCCTGCTTCCTCCCCGTCCCTCACTTCCCCCGCCTCCCGCGCCGCCGCGTCTGGCCTCTCAAGCCTTCGTTTTCGGACCTCCGCCCCGATTGGCGGACGACAAACACCTGCTGCGGCTCAGAAAGAGTGCGCCCTTTCGCATACGTTAGGTTATGTACATCGCTACGGGCGGCGTCGGAGGCGTGGCGCCGAGGCGGAGGAAACAGCCGGTCTGTGGGCCGACATCAGCAGAAACTCAGAGCAGGTGTGTGTCAGGGGGTGTGGAGCGCAATGGAAAACAAACGTTTCCCCTCTCCTCCTCCTCCTCCTCCTCCTCCTCCTCCTCCTCTCCTCCTCCTCCTCCTCCTCCTCCTCCTCCTCCTCTCCTCCTCCTCCTCTCCTCTCCTCTTCCTCTCCTCTCCTCTCCTCTCCTCTCCTCTCCTCTCCTCTCCTCTCCTCTCCTCTCCTCTCCTCCTCCTCCTCTCCTCCTCCTCTCCTCTCCTCCTCCTCCTCCTCTCCTCCTCCTCCTCCTCCTCTCCTCCTCCTCCTCCCTCCTTCTTCCTCTCCTCG
>NW_028175674.1:0-19004 GCF_949987555.1 Borostomias antarcticus
TCCTCTCTCCCCCCTTCTCTCTCTCCTCTCTCCCCCTCTCTCTCTCCTCTCTCTCTCTCTCCCTCTCCCCCCCCCCCTCTCCTCTCTCCCCCCCCCTCTCTCCTCTCTCCCCTCTTCTCTCTCTCTCTGTCCCTCGCCTGGTCCAACCCATCTCTGTCACTTATCTAGTCCTGCGTTGGCTGTGCCAGCGCCGTATTCAGGACCTGTCTGCTTTTCACCGGCCACCTGTTTGAAGCAGCTTCAGAGGCTCAGAAGTGGCAGCAGCATAATGGGCGCATTTGCATTCGTAATTGCTCGCGCAATCCTAACGAGCAGATACGTAGACGGATGCAAAAACCAGTATGGAAATGCCCGGCCGCCAAGTGTTTTATTTGCATATACTCAGCGATCATCCAATGGCCTAACGGTTTTTCAGCCCCTTATAATCAGAGATCGTACCGCCCATTTCAATGACTTAATCGGTCGGAGGAGCAATGACAGGCGCCTATCCCCCCCCCCCCCCCCCCCCCCCTCCGCGCCGCGCCTCATTAAGACCGGCAGGAAAGCATCGACAGGAAGTCAAGTGCCTAACGAAGTCAGTAAACCCCGGCGCGGCAGCGGCATAGTGACGGAGATGAGAAGGGGCCGCGCCGGGGGAGGGGGGGGGCGTCTCTGAGACACTGTGATGTGCACCCACGCTCTCTCAGCCTAGCGGGGGGGGGTGGGGGGTGCGCCCGCGGTGGGGAGAGGGGGGAGGGCTCGGCGCCCCCGGGCCGCGGGCGCTGAGGCAAGCGGCTGATGCAACCTCGTCGGCGCCAGGCGTCAGCTCCGTCTTCTCCGTGGGAACTCGGGAGAGACACTGCTTTGCCGCCTGGCGGGGGAAAACGTTCAAAGACTCGATATCATCTTTAATCTTCCCAGAATGGATAATCTGGCTCGGGCTTTCACCCATGCCGCCTCCGTGAAAGATAAAAGCAAGCATTCACATTACAGATAAACGAATTTAAAAGTTCCCTAGTGCATCAATACAAACATAACACTATTAAAATACAACACAGTACAAATAGGCCTGCAATGTGAAGATACCCTTATAAGCCTGGTCTGCTCACTACTTAATTCGCTGCTATTAAAAAGTTTTATAGACACAGGAATAAATGAATTATTATATCTATTTAGTCTGCAGTGAGGAACCCTGTACTGTAACTCCCAGGGGGCAGTAGCTCGTACTCAGAGTGCAGAACGTGGGAACGGTCAGTAACTATCTTATTGGCTTGCCTAAGGGTCGCCTGTTTGTAAGTAGAATGCGCTGGAAGATTAACCAGACCAAGCTGTGATATCATATCTGATAAGACTCTCTACTACTGCCCGATAAAAAGATCAACTCTTGGTCCGCACCATGGATTGAAATCAAACGCCTCTTTTTGAAAGCGCCATAAAGTAATTGTGGTTTAGAAGAGTATGCATGACACAGCGTTTTGTCCGGATACTGTATTTATGTGATGTGATGGGATAAGAAATGATACAATAGCTACTTCAACTGCTTTAGCTGGTATTAGCCTAGCCTGGACACCATACTGTATGCATACCCATAGATCTGAATCATTACAAATTGAAGATACACAACACGTATCTCTCTCTTAACTTAGTGAGCCGACTGGATTGGGTCTCTCCTCCCTCAGGTCCTGAAGCGCAAACCTCATGTAAAGAGATGGATTGCAAGTTCGGGGCTTCTTGCGTGGAGGTCAACGGCCAAGCCCACTGCGAATGCCCGCCCCCGGACTGCGACGAGGAAAACAAAAGCAAGGTGGGGCTTCCACTCTCTCTCTATCCCCCCAGACCACTTCTCAACCTGAAACAGAAATGTTTGACTTCCATCTCTATGCAACTTCCCCCTGGGTCGAAATAGCAGAGAAGTAGACCCGCTGTGGCTTCCTTGAACTCCGACCTCTCGTTCCCTAGGCGATGATGGAGTTAACGTGTTTGTCTCTGTGGAGCAGGTGTGCGGTTCTGATGGGGTGACCTACGCTGACCAGTGCCAGCTGAGGACCATCGCCTGCAGGCAAGACCAGCACATCACCGTGGAGCACCCTGGCCAGTGCACAGGTCAGCCCCGTCTAGACATCATGCATCATCCCAGCCGTGTCCAGATCTGGCTGTCAGCCCCCTTTCAGAGGATAATGAACGACGCCACGGGTGCCACATCGCCGACCGCCCCCTCTTTCTCTCTGTCTCTCTCTCTATCTCTCTCTCTCTCTCTCTCTCTCTCTTTCTCTCTCTATCTCCCTCTCTCTCTCTCTCTCTATCTCCCTCTCCCTCTCTCTCTCTCTCTCTCTCTCTCACTGTCTGGCGCCTGAACAAAATGACAAAATGATAGTGAAAAAAGACAGCGCCAGGGCTAGGCCCAGTACTTTCAGAGGGAGTACGCACACACACACGCACACACACACACACACACACACACGCACACACACACGCACACACACGCACACACACACGCACACAGAAATCACTAGGCATCCCTTCACATATTTCACGCTTCATGTCACCGCTATATATATACTGCCAGGTATATTTGGGAGTAGTATTGATGTGCATTATCACATATTGTGGCATTTATACACTGCAGGCGGCGCTGTCTGTACCTAATGTAGCATGCTAGGCATTTGTATGGAAACGAACCAGCGGTATGACTTGTACCTGCAGCCAAGCAGGCTGAATAGCAACCGTTTGGTTCCCCTATCTGTAAGTTAATGCCCGCGATCCAGACAACGAGCCGAGACTATAACACTCACCCCGCTAGGGATGAAGGTGTCAGGATGAGTGAGACCAAAACCCGCGGCTAATGAGAGGACGACGGCAAAGAGGGAAGTGAGAAAAAAGATAGAGAGAGGACGGAGAAAGAGAGTAGAGAGGAGAACGAGAGAGGGAGAGAGTTAATAGAAGGATATTTTTTGGGATGAGAAACAGTGGCTGACAGATGCTTCCCTGCGGATATAGACAGAGACCCCCGGGTTCGGCTGGAACCTGAGCCCCTGAATCCCTCTGGAAAGGTGCGACATTTCGCAGTTTGATTTCCTGCACCCTTGTGAGGATTAGAGGGGTTTAGCTCCGAACTCTCAGTGGGGAATCCTTCAATCCCCGACGCAGCTTTTAGGCTTTTGGAGTTGGAGTGCGCCGCCGGCCTGGTATCACTGGGGTGTTGGACAGGCGCCTCAGGATGGGTAAAAAAGCCCGCCTCCACTTCCTGGTTTGGGCATATTCGACCACGCCCCCCCCCCCCCCCCCGCACTCCCTCTGTGGGCGCTGGGACAGGCGCCAAATCCGCAGCTTTCATGTGAGGCGGACGGCGTCGTGACGGGCGCCAGATCGCATCAGCAGGCGCCACGGAGCGCCCGCAGGGGGATGGCGCCGGGCCCGGCGGCTTCGACGAGAGGGGCGGCCGCCGGCCAGCTGCGCGCACCCTGGCCGCCGGCCAAGCGCCAGGTGCCTCGGCGTTCCCGGGGCGGAAAAATTGCTCGCTCACCTCCGTCGCTTAGCGCCCCGCGGATCAAGCTGCCGAAAAAAGCGCCGAGACGAGAAGCGAATCCTTCGAGTCTAAAGTAGGTCAAACTCTTTCAGAGGCGCCGCCCGAGGCTTCTCCCGGCCTCCTCCGTGTTCAGGATCCCCCCTCGCCGCCGCTACTCGGCTCAAAAACACACATTTTCTCCAGGACGAGATAGGCGGCGTGTTCAGGGGACAGAACGTGCGTCGGTTACTGATTGGTGGCCGCGGGAACACCAGTCTGTTCAGATTCCCCTCTCTCGTTGCGTGGAGACGTGGGTAGTGTGTAATTCCCCGGCGCCACCACCGCCGGCGAGGAAGAGGAGGGAGCGTCCGCGTGCGGGGATGGGGGAGGGCGCCGTCTCCCGGAAGCCGGAGGGCGGGGGGGAAACGCCGGGCGAACGAACGAACGCTCTCCCGGGCCGCCGACAGACGCGGCGGATATTTTAATTTCTTTTCCCCCGGATACAGTCGAGCGCCGTGCGGTAGAAGCTCCTCACACGCCTCCCGGGGTTGAGGGAGGTTAGATCACAAGCTCATTTCACGTGTGGCTGGGTGCGAATTAGCATGAGCTCTGCCTCCACCGCACACTCCACACACACACACACACACACACCTCCTTCCGCCGATCAGACTCTGTGCTCGCAGGAAGAGAAACGACTTCGGTGCTAGCCGCTGACGACGCAGACTACGGACGCATTCGCGGTGTGCCGAGATGAAAAATGCTAACGGCTAAATTGGACCGCCGTTGATGTACTTCAGCCGCGGCGCCGAACCTGCCCGGGAAAGAAACGTTTACTCGAGCTGAGGCGGCTCCGGTCGCCGCGCTAATAGCACTAACGGCGCTAACAGCTAATGCTACGACCAGCCGCAGTCACAGTGGTTTTAATATCTGCAGAGCTTACAGAACTACCCCTGCGCTATCCCAGAAGGCGTCCACTGCCAAGGGGCGCGCAGAAACGAGTCGGCCTTCGCTACAGAGAGGCACGGCGTCCTCCGGTCGTAGATGGAGGCCCCCCGGGGAGGGGCGAGCAGACCCAAGATACCGAATCCGGGCGTTTGAGTAAACGAGAACCTCCTGGCACCGGCCTGCTTCCTCCATATGGTGTCATCACCTGTATGTTTGCGGGGAAATTGGCAGTGAATGCCAGCATATGGCGTCGTCTGTCTCAATGTCCATACCGTCCCTGTCCCCCGTCCCCGTCCACAACCCAGTTGCCCCGCCCCCCTCTTATTCTCTCTCTCTCCATTTCATCGTCTCGCTCGCTCGCTCCTCTTTCCTTCACTTTACCTCCCTCCGTTCTTTCTCTCGTCCCAACGCCATGGTGCGCGGGCGGCCTTAATAACCTCCTCTCGGGGATAACAACACAGCCGAGGCGAGCGGCGATGACGGCGCCCGCCTCGCCGTGAAACATGCAAATGGAGCGTTAAACCTGATTACGAAAGTCTTCCGTTGGGCCGGCGGCGCCGCCGGTTGCCGCTCCTCCGCTCATTGTTTCACCGCGGCGCCCGGCGCGGCCCCTCCCTACTCCGACCCCCCTCCCCCCCCACCCCCACCCCCCCGACACGGGGCTGCGCTCCTGAGTGACAGGTGCAGCCATGAGGAAACACGAGGCGCGGCTGCCGGAGATAGCATTGCCGCCGTTGTTGTTGTTGTTGCACTCGGCTCCCGCGCGCCGCCGGGCTATGCCGGCGCACCCCGTCTCTCCCAGGCGCGCCTCCTCCTCCTCCTCCTCCCTCGGCCCGGCGGGGCCCACAACGCCAGGCCCCGCGTCGACGTGCCGCCTTTCACGCGCCGCCGGTTCGCCGATCAAATAGGAGATTAGCGTACAATTAAAACCCCGCGCCTAATATTAGCGGAATACAAATGAGGCAGGAATAGGACGCAGTACACACACACACACACACACGATCACTCAGGGATTGAAGTAGGAGTGACGGTTTGCGTCACGCCTCCGTGGCTCGCGGACGCGTCCGGCCGCCGCTCCAACCCTCAGGAGGCCCTTTCATCGTCTTATCAGAGGAGGCTTGTCCTTTGGTTAGTGGCAGCCTCTGCAGAAAGACGGCCCCCTTTCTTGCAAGTGTGTGTGTGTGTGCGTGTGTGTGTGTGTGTGCAGTGACAAGGCTGCAGTGCCTGCATTGACAGATGCCTGTGTGCTGTGAGTCGGAGTCTGGTGTCTTTGAAGCCAGAGTTAAACCCTTGTTTTTCCGCCACTTATATCAATCATTCAGCACCAGAGGCTCTGGTTGTCTGTGATTAAAGTCTCTCTACAGAAGGGCAACATTTGAATATGGAACTATAATTCATACCCACTGACATGCGCACACGCACACACACACACACACACACGCTACGTACACACACGCCAGCTCAGAACACATTGCGGCTACATTGCAGCTTAACCCTTTATAGAACATGCAGTCATACCGCGTCCCCAGACGTAAACAACTTCAGCTCGGCATAACTACGCACGCGGCGTTCCTCGGCACGTCACCTTGACGACGGCCGTGGCTCTAGGCTACGGTGTTAACCGGTTCGTACGAGCGCACGGCAGCGGGAGACGGCGAAAGGTTCACGAACCAGGAAGAAAAGGTTCACGAACCAGGATAGAAGGGAGGGGCTTCAGACAGGACAGAAAAAACAACAACATTCCCATCTTTGCTTACGCATCATCCATTGCTTGCTTCCTCCCCCCTTATCCCCCAGAAACCATCACCGAGCCGGACCGACCCACCCCCTTCCCCCCCGCCACCACCCCCCGCCAAGCCGCCACCACCCCCTCCGCCGCCCGCGTCACCCTGACCGAGGGCCCGCCGGCCTCCTACGTCGAGGCCCTGCCGCCCCCCAGGGCCACGGGCCGGCCCGCCACCTCCACCCCCACCCACCGCCACGCCTCACCCCACCCCGCCGCCCCCCGCCAGCCCGGCCCCGCCCCTTCGGCCGCCGCCGCCTACGAGGACTCCGGCAGCGGGGAACCCAGCGGCGACGGCCAGGCAGGGGAGGAAGAGGAGGAGGAGGAGGAAGGCAGCGCCACGCCCGAGGCGAGCGGAGAGGAGCCAGTCGGTAAATCGCAGCTCTTTCCCTTCATTACCCATAATGCTGCTGCGGCTGAGGGAGGTCAGCGCGGGGTCAGAGAGGGGAGGGGAGGGGAGAGGAGTGGGTCGCTACCCCGACCTGATCTGACCTTGCCTGACCTTTGCCCTGCCTCATGGTTTGATGTATGTCATTGCTATACCATAACACATCCACATGTCATCATCAGGAGGTGTGAGATACACCTCAAATGTTCTGACTGCCGTTCCCTTCCAGGTACAGCGTTCAACCCGATGTTACTCTGACTAATACAAGATCGTTCACGCCTCAGATATCATTCCCGCCGAATCGGCACATCCAGAGCAGTTTCGCGCCGTGAACACGATCGACTAATATCCGTCTGGGGCTCTTCGGAGCGCCGCGTTTGACAGGCAGACAGGAGTATCTATCACGACTCGCACGGACGGGACACTTCGGCGTCGGGACCCGGCGGCTTTAAAGCCTCGACCGTTCCCCCACCCTAGTCCTCTCCAGGGGAGCGCGGACGAAACCCCCCCCCCTTTTCAATCAAGCCTTTTTTTCATCATCCCAGAGCTACCTGACCCCTCTATCCCCGAGTTCCCTGACCCCTCTAGCGCCGGGCAGCTCGCTCCGACGCGCCGGGAATTGATGGAACCGCCGCCCGGCGCAGATTTACTCTCTTGTCACCGGCCGGCCGGAGCGCTGGCCGACACGCGGCGCGTGCTCCGTCTGCCAAGGAGAGCCTGCGTCTCGGGGGCGCGTGTGTGTGTGTTTAAGTGTGTGTGGTGTGTGATTCATGTGGCTGGATGGAATGCGTGTGTGTATAGAGTGTGTGTGTGTGTGTGTGTCCGGTGGTTCACGGCTCCCGGCGGAGCAATACATGTCCCTGAGCTTTAGCAGTACCCCCCCCCTCCCTCCCCCCTCCGCCTCCCATTTCATTGGCGGTGCCTGTAAATCTGATGACCACGGGCCAACACATGCCCTGTAAAGCTCCCTCCCTCCTCTCCTCCCTCCTCTCCTCCCTCCCTCCTCTCCTCCCTCCTCTCCTCTCCTCTCCTCCCTCCCTCCTCTCCTCCCTCCCCCCCCCTCCCCCTCCTCCTCCCTCCCTCCTCCCTCTCTCCTCCTCCTCCCCCCTCCTCCCTCCCCTCTCCCCCTCCCCCTCCTCCTCCCTCCCTCCTCCCTCCCTCCTCCCTCCCCCCTCACCCTCCTCCTCCTCCCTCCCTCCTCCCTCTCTCCTCCCCCCACCTCCTCCTCCTCCCTCCCTCTCTCCTCCCCCCTCCTCTCTCCTCCCCCTCCCTCCCTCCTCACTCCCCCTCCTCCTCTTCCCCCCTCCCCTCTCCCCCTCCTCCTCCTCCCCCCTCGTCCCCCCTCCCCCTCCTCCCTCTCCCCCTCCCCTCTCCCCCTCCACCCTCTGTCCCCAAAGTCATATCTCCTTTCTCGGCCACGTCCCCCCCCCCCCCCTCGAGGCGGCGACGAGTCCTTGAAGACAACCCCCCCCCCCCCTCCGACGTCTTTACGACTTTATTTAGCGAGCCGGGGTTGTTTGCTCAACGATCATTTCTAATCTCCGGGGCCCATAAAGCCGGTCGTCAGCCGAGCCCGTCCCATAAGAGAGACCCGGCCTTAAGCTGTTACCCTGGCGTTCTCACACTCACACTCACACTCGCACGCTAGCTGCTTTCATGCTCCGCGGAAGCACCGCTGAAAAGATACCCAGATTTACAGCAAGGGCAATGCAAAGGCAATTTCCCCCCCCCGCCGCCAAAAAAAGCCTTGGAAGATAACAATCAGCCAATCAGGCGCCGGAGATTAGCTATTTCTGCGGCAATTGCCGGTCGTCATCACAGAGTGCATTGTGGGATGACGGCATGCGGCTGTTATATACGGTCTGGCCGCCGCTGTGCAGATAAGCACCAGATGCGGCGCTCCGAGGGGACCGGCAGGGGTGTCACGGAGCTCGGGGGCCCTGCCGGGGTGTCACGGAGCTCGGGGGCCCTGCCGGGGTGTCACGGAGCTCGGGGGCCCTGCCGGGGTGTCACGGAGCTCGGGGGCCCTGCCGGGGGTGTCTCACGGAGCCTTACGAAGCGTCACCGTATGTGCCCCCCTCTCTCCAACAGGTCCGGCCGCCGCCGTCACCACCATCCCCACGGTGGAGGTCCGCTCCACCTGCGACAACACCGAGTTCGGCTGCTGCCCCGACGGCAAGACCGCCTTGAGTAACGCCGAGGGCGCCAACTGCCCCGGTGAGTACCCCCCCGAAAACCCCCCACGCTCCTCTACTTCCTGCCTCGCGACTGTCCCCGTCTGCCTTTTGTCTCTGTGCCTTCCTATTGTCCTGTCTCTCTCTCTACCTCCCCTGTCTCCGTTTTCTCTCTCTCTCGGGAGTCTGGAAGAAAACGCCACGTAGACTTGTGCCACGTAGACCTGCGCCAAGCTGGAGTCTTTCCCTTTTGTTTGAGTTTTGTTTCCCCCCCCCCCCCCCCACCCTCTCTCCCTCCCTCCCCTCTCCCTTTAGCTGTCCTATCCCTTCTACCTGTGTTTGTTCTCGACATGAGAACCGTGCGTGAGAACCGTGCCAGGACAGAGCGGGCGGTCCAGGAGGGGGGGGGGGGGGGGGGGGGGTGGGGGGGGGGAGGCCGCACCTGTGAACACAAACTAGCGTAGCCCCGCCCCCTTAGTGAAGCGGTCCAGCCGCGCGCACAGCACACTCTGACGGTTAGAATCTGCCGGGAGGATGTAATCGGATCCGTCAAGCCTCCCAGAATGCCCACAGTAACTTCCCACAATGCACTAGGAACTGCAAGGTCACCTCTGGCCTCTTTATCCCCCCTTGTAAAAACGTTCACTCTCTAACTCGAAATGCTAAAGCTAAAACATGTTATTCTATAGCACATGCAGTTCAAACAACGCATATGCTATCCTATAGAGGGAAGGCAAAACATACTTGAGGTTTAACAAGCCACCATCTCAAAAAAGTGTTAAAACGATCACGATCATATGGATAATATCCCCTCGGAATGGATTTCCAGCACGGACGCGATGAAACACCGTTCACCGATGTCCGCAGATGTTTATAACAGCTTGGCACCCTTAACAATAACACGAAAACAGCAGCTGTCAATACTTCACATTCAGTTGTGAGTATTACCATTTACACCGGCTGCTGCGATAATCGATAGCGAGCTGCATTTCTCCTGAGGAGGTGTTAGCTGTTATTATATTCATTAGAATGGAAACGACAAGGCTCCCGCACGCCTGAATAATCTATCGGGGGTGGCCTTATTGTATTTTCCAGGGTATTGACAATATGTCAGTGTCTCGGGGGGCCGCGCTAACAGCTGTCTGGAGCCCAGATGATGGTGTTTACTCCGAGGCCGTTTAGACAAGTGACTGAAGGCAGACTGAGGATGGTTGAAAGACGGAGCGGAAAGTTCAACCGGGGGACTCTTTGTTTCCACACCAGACTCAGTTCAGACGAAGCCCCCGATACGCACAGGGTTCAAATAGAAATAACGCGTGCACTTTTAAAAGCGAAAGTTAACGGCGAGGCGAGTTGAAACTCTTCCTCATGCGGGAGAAATGCAGAAAGGGCCTCTGGGTTATAGCAGATTGTCAAGCCCCTCCCTCCATCTCTCTCTCTCTCCCTCTCGTCGCATCTCCGGTCGTAATTGCAGCCTCGCCTGATCTTAGGGGGGCTTCCTTCCAGATTAAAAGTATGATCAATCTCTCTCTCTCTCGTCCTCCCTCCTTTTTTCCCGATGTCCACACCTCCCCCATCAGCTCAGGTTTTATAGCTCCATCAGATTTGAATCATTGTGCGTCTGGCATGAGGGGGGGGGTTAGGGGGGGGGGGGGGCGTCCTTATCATGGAATTTTAACCGGCCTACGTCAGTCGCTGATTTTGTGGCATTAAGGGACAATTACGGCTATCTCTCAGGATAATCATACGAGCGCGCTTCCCCTTTTCCCGGGCGGTCCCGAGCGCGGGGCGGCCATGATTGATCTGGGCAATTTGCTCAGCTGATTACGGGCGGCGCGAAACCTCAGCATCAGCTCCTCTCCTCCCTTCGTCCCTCTCCTGGTCCTCCGTCTTCTTTATTTCTCTCTCTTTCTCTCTCTCTCTCTCTCCCTCTCTCTCCCTCTCTCTCGGTCCCTCTCTCATTTTCCTGACTGTAGCTGGAGTTATCACACGAGCGCATAGGTGGTCGGCGGATGTCGGACAGCCGAATTGGGTGGGGGGGGGGCTTTCAAGGTCAAAGTGGGCGTGTCTCCCCCCCTGACCCTGGGGCAGAGCGTTGCTGTTTGTTTGTGTGTGTTTACTGCTTTGTTGTTGTTTGTCCGCGTGGCTGCGCGCGCTGTCTAACCTGATCTCTCTCTGCTCAGTCCGCCGCGCTCCGGCCGACTCTCTGGACGAGTCCCGGTCTGGTAAACTTTCCTCTCCTCCTTCCTTCTCTTCTCTTCTTCTCCCCGTTCTCCATAAACCCACGACTCCTCCACCTCCACCGTGCCCCCCCCCCCCCGAACCCTCACTGGCCACGCCCACTGAGCCCCACCTATCCACAGTGAACACACTAACCCCCCACCACCGCCACACACATACACGCACCCCATCACTAACCCAGACTGGCACTACCCCAAACCGTCACGGTCCTCAGCTGGGGACGAGGGTGGTAGAGGGCACGCATGACCTGCTGGCACAGGAAGGGGTGGTCTGTAATGTGTGTGTCACATGATCATTTGCTGTCAGGGATCAATAAAGTTGATGTCTGTCTGTCTGTCTATCTATCTATCTCTCTCTATCTCTCTCTCTATCTATCTATCTCTATCTATCTATCTATCTATCGATCTCTCTCTATCTATCTCTCTCTATCTATCTATCTATCTATCGATCTATCGATCTATCTCTATCTCTCTGTCTCTATCTCGCTCTCTATCTATCGATCTATCGATCTATCGATCTCTCTCTGTCTCTATCTCTCTATCTATCTATTTATCTATCTATCTATCTATCTATCTCTCTCTATCTCTCTCTCTCTCTCTCTCTATCTATCCCATCCATCCATCCATCCATCCACTCTCTGCCCCCTCCAGCTACCATGCGGTTCAGTGGCTTCCTGCACCTGGACCAGGTGGAGGGTCAGGAGGTCTTCTACACCCCTGAGATGGACGACCCCAAGTCGGAGCTGTTTGGAGAGACGGCCCGGAGCATCGAGAACGCTGTGAGTAGGACCGGACGCCGGTCAAACCCAGGTCTCCAGGGCGCCGAATAACCGCGCTAGCCCGCTGAGCTAAAGCCAAGGTTGTGGTTCCTCTCGGTGCCTGAGATGCAGGTACAGATCGTAGATTCAGATGCAGCGTTCGGAGTTCAGACGTTCCTGAGATTTGTTAGACAAGTCAAGGCTAGCTCTGAAGTGTGTGTTGTCAAGCTAAGTCCTCGCTTGTCTTCTGTGTGTGTGTGTGTGTGTGTGTGTGTGCGCGTGTGTGTGTGTGCGCGTGTGCGTGTGTGTGTGTGCGTGTGTGTGTGGGAGAGAGAAAACAGCCCACCCCCCCCCTCTCGGGACCTAATCTACTGCCTGAAACTGTGTGTGTGTGTACTGTACAGTATGTGTGTGTGTGTGTGTGTGTGTGTGTGTGTGTGTGTGTGTGTGTGTGTGTCGCACATCCTTGTTCCCCCCATCTTGCAGGGGGCATCTGTGTTGCCAGACAACGACATAAAACTCTAGAACCCATCTTACACGCATCTAACCCCCCCTCCAACCCCCATACACACTCAATCCACTGCTAGCCTGCGCGCGAGACTCTTATCACCAGCCTCTATCACCAGGGACGACAGCGCCAGAGGGGCGAGTCAGAGAGGGAAGGTGAGAGATAGAGAGAGAGCGCCGGGGCCTGTTTTTGGGTCAGTGTTCCTGTTGCGTCGACGTCCTGTCTGAGCCCCACCGTTTCCCCCAGGAAGCCAGCCAGCGCGGGGGGCGCCAAGCCAATCCGGAGCGCCCGCCTGCAGGTCCGCCATCCCACCAGTAGGAGTCCCCAGGGAGCAAGCACAGATAAAACAGGGGCAAACTCCCGAGCTCTTCCTGCGGGGGGAACGACTCTCTTTCTAAATGTAGACTGTGGAGAACGGTTGAAGAGGCAGTTAATGAGAGCTGTGCCCGAACGCGTCACACTATGGTCTGTGTATAGCAGGGGTGTCAAACATACGGCCCGCGGGCCAAAACCGGCCCGCCAGATGGTTCAAACCGGCCCACGAGACGACGTCCAAAATTAATAAAAAGGAACAGATATTCCAAATTTGTCCAGCAGAGGTCGCACTGACATAACGAGAGATCCGGAAATAAACAGCACGTGACAGCAACGCGCCCAGAATCATCTGGCAATCTTGCCTTATCGTTATTAAGCTCTTGTCAAAATTACCCACGGTTGCACCGTCATTACCAAAATGTCTGTCAAAACGGAGAAAAGTTGACACAGAGTGCAGAGTTTTCCAAGAAAAATGGACTGATTCTTATTTATTCACAGAAGTGAAAGGGAAACCTGTGTGCTTGGTGTGTAATCAGCAAGTTTCAGTGCTCAAGGAATATAATATTCGACGCCACTATGAGACTCATCATGGTGAAAAATACAACCATTTGCGAGGACAACTGAGAATAGAGAAGATAAATGAATTGTTAGTGGGTCTGAAGAAACAGCAGTCTGTTTTTACCCGTAGCCGAGAGGTCAGTGATGCAGCGGTGAAAGCTAGCTACCTTATTGCTAACGAGTTAATGTTAGGATCCAAGCCATTTTCTGAGGGCGAGTTCGTGAAAACATGCTGAAGGCTGCAGAAATCGTGTGCCCTGAAAAGCGACAGGCCTTTGCCAACATTAGCCTAACGAGGAACACTGTCGCAGATAGAATTTCAGATCTCTCGGCAGACTTGGACAGCCAAATGAATCACAAAGTCAAGTCATTTGTTGCATTTTCGGTTGCAATTGATGAGAGCACTCTGAATAATACAGTTCTGTTAAAAATAACATTTACTGTGGTAATGTAATATTTAAAGACCATGAACATTGTGCAGTATAATATCAGTCAGCAGCTTCAGCACAAAATAGTTTGGTCTGGTGTAACTCTATTGCTCATGCACTGCTATCACTTTTATGGGTTTTTGAAATGTACAAATTTAATACATTTACAAGGCAGGGTGATAACGTTCTTCATAGCTCCCACTTTAGTTTGTGCATAGTGTGGTGAGTCAGAAAATGTATCTACTGTACATTAAAATAAACAAGTTGTTTTAATCAAAGTGAAATGCCATTTTTTCAGTTCCATAGGCCTATCTGTGAATAAATGTTTTGTCCACTGTGATCTGTGAGTTATAATGCACATATATAGGCTAAATGATAAATTAAGGCATAATATTGAAATATTGAAAAACAAAGGTAAAGATTTGGAGTTGACGTTATTTCTAGGTTATTTTGCTATTATTTTACTGGCCCGGCCCACTTGAGATCAGATTGGGCTCTATGTGGCCCCTGAAGCAAAATGAGTTTGACACCCCTGGTGTATAGTAAGCAATTTAGGAAGAAAATATTCAGATTCTTGCGAACTCCACTGCGTAAACACTGCTAAATACCACCTCCTAATTAGCGTACTGTGTGCATAGTATGCTTTGGTAGTACAAGACTGTGGTAAATAATTCAGACCCAGTCTCACTCCGCTCCCCGGAGAGGAATATTAAGAGGGCCTTCCTAGAATAGAAGTGCACACTTGGAGAACTCTGGAGGAATAAGTGGGTTAGCGGGTCTGTGATTGAACATAACTGTGATTGAGATGGATGTGAAATTAGGTCAATCAGTTACTGCTCGTCCCTGCAAGGAATCAGCGGGGAATGACAGAATGAGACTGTGGAGATACTACGGGATAATTATGGGCTGTTTTGACGCAAACAGAACATAGATATATTCGGCTTCTCTCCCTTCTGAATGTGCCTTAGATCTCATTTGTTCACAGAAATCACATGCGCACACACACACACACACATTATCACTGACACTGTCGGAATCGGAAGCAAAACCAACCAGAGGCCTGTGTAATGATAACCTGACATTTACTGCCGCCTTCCAGAACGTGTTCATGTAATTATGGCAGAGCTGAAGCTAAATGTCAATTTGTGGACCCAGACCCAATAGGGGGTTTTACACACTCCACCCTGGTAGCCCCCCCCCCTAGCCCACCCAATACATCGTCCAAGGGAAATAAAGACTTCACTCCAGGAATATTGGATGTGCTTGTATCACTATTACCTCACCCATTTATCAAATGTTGTTTTTGTGCCTCTCTCTCTCTCGTACAGCTCAATGAGTTGTTCAGGAAGTCGGTGGTCCAGAAGGACTTCATGAGTGCCCGCGTGCGAAGCTTGGCGCCCAGCAACTCCATCCTGGCATTTGTGGAGGCCCACTTCAACCCAGGTACTGTACAGGCCCACTTCAACCCAGGTACTGTACAGGCCCACTTCAACCCAGGTACTGTACAGGCACACTTCAACCCAGGTACTGTACAGGCCCACTTCAACCCAGGTACTGTACAGGCACACTTTAAGCCAGGTACTGTACAGGCCCACTTCAACCCAGGTACTGTACAGGCCCACTTCAACCCAGGTACTGTACAGGCACAATTCAACCCAGGTACTGTACCGGCCCACTTTAAGCCAGGTGCAAACATGCATTAACTAACCCTTTTTGTACGGTAAGTACAGTGGTGGCATTTCGAATATTAATTGGATTTTTCCTATTTTACTAGAAAGCTTCTCAGTGTTCGAATGTAGGTTGTTTATATATTTTTTTGATATTTTTTTTTAGATTACTTTAGTTAAAAAAATATATTTGTAACATTTTGCCGGCGAGACGGTCGTATTCAAAGGGTTAATCTCATTTTAAAATCCTTCATCAATGACCACTTATGTGAACAGAGAGACATTACATTTTCTACCAGCCGTTTTTTTTTTCCTGTGGTATGAAATCATTCTTCTAGTCATTTCACAAGAGGATCATTCCTTAAAGGCTCGGACTCGTCAGGATACAGCAACACTGAGGGGCGAATTCACTAAAGGATTGCGCAGCTTTTCCTGACGCAAAGCCTGTGCAAATAAGTCAAAAATTATGTTTGCTATTCACAAAGCCCTCGCAAAGGGTGAAATACGGTGTTAACTGCGTTGCGTTCGTCATTGCGTTTCTCTGCGCCGGTGTTATTAGCTCATATTTAAATTATGTAATATGGGCGGAGAATGTTCCCCTTTCTATGCAAATGAACATGATTGCAAAACCCGCCCAATTCACAAAGATCGGTGCAAATTGCCGCACGCAGTTAAAGTGAAATTAATTGCGTTTTCAGAGACGTGGTGGTATTTAAGCGCAAGGGGTGTCATGGCCAGCCTTTCCGCTGATCATGGCAGCAGTGATTGTTGAGAGGCGAATTCGGCATCGCAATGCCAGTCATGTTGTTCGTGAGAGAATATTTAGAAGAAGGTCACTTTTTGATTTAACACTAGAACCACCGCGGTAGCTGTTTGGATACCAGAGCGCGCAGCTCTTCAGCCAACTGGAGGATGAAGTCGCGTCCTGGGAGGCTCAGTTGACTATGCGTCTCTCCACCCGTCCCCAGCGAGTCCAAGCTCCCCCAATGAATAATACTTATTTATAATAGCCTACATAGCACGAAACTGTGCGTATAATAGTCTATATGCGAAACTGCGCATTCCCTATAGCTGTTCATTGAACGGCTGGGGGTCGATATAGGTATAAATAAATAAAAACATAGCCTACACAATATTTTTTTTATTTGAATGGTCTAGAAAATATTTTGCTTTTGTATCATAGGTGACGGCAGGTATCATCTTCAGCCATGGATGATGACTCCCGTGCGTAATCCTTCCAACGTTGGAGAGGCGGCGTACAACCGGGCTCACATCAGGACGCGCGGTGTGATTGAGTGCACATTTGGAATCCTGAAAAGCCGTTTAGATGCCTAGATCGTACCGGTGGGGCAATGTTATACACTCCCCCAAAAGTATGCCAGATCATCGTGCTGCAACTTGCATAACATAAAATGAAAATTTTTCCTTTGTTCGTCTTTTCAAATCATTCCACCTCCGTTTGCAGTCTTCCGCGTTTACACACACAAATGGCACTGACTGATTGGGAAATTAAACCCCAAATATGATTTTTTGCTGCAGTCGTAATATTTTTTGCGGAAAGCTGTGAAACATGTTTTTGAACCTCGTCCGTGAGGCCTTCAAGTTCGCTGTCTGAAAATCGTATCTTTCTTTTTCTGTCTGCCATCGTCCAATGATATGCATACGAGTTGTATGCGCTGTATGCGCAGTATTTATAGTCATTTCCTATATCAGCGGCAAATTGCACTCAGCCGCAAACACCGAATGGGCGTGTTTGCGCTGGGATATTATTAGCGCAATGTCTTTAGTGAATAGGTTTTTAAAACGGAGCACATAGCTGGCGCAACTGAAGCGCAATGTAATGGTGCAATTAGCGGGCGCAATTTGCTTTAGTGAATTCGCCCCTGAGAGGGATTCAGTCTGACAGAAGTCACTAGTGAGGTCTGCTGTGTTTTTAATCTCTCTTTGGAGAGATACTTGTTAAAGCCAGCAAATAACAACAACACCCACAACAGTCCTTGTAGTAGTGAGTTTGCAGCTTTCGCCATATTTCTTCGAGGCTCGCATTTCAGCCGCCCCCCCCCCCCCCCGCCCCCTGAGTATCATTAAGCTCGTCAAAGCGGTCCGTTCCCTCGGATACCGGACCAGAAACCTTGGCCCCCCCTCTTTTTTTTTTACGAGATCAGTTCAGTGTCCTTCACACGGGCGCGGGGGGGCCGAGCCGTAGAGGCCCTCCAGGGTGGACAGTAAAGTGGCCATCTGTGGGAAACGTTATGAGAACGATTCGTCTGAACCTCCGCGCGACGCCGCCGGGGTACAACGGTTCCCCGGGGGGCCTTTTCCCGTCACGCCGGCCGGCTCTCCTTTAGATTCGCCGTTATGAGGATGGAGAGCGCCGGCTATGCCCCTCCCCCTCTCCGGGAATGTCCCGCCCTCTCCGCGTTCCGAGCGTTTCCTCAGGGCCTCGTCTGAGATGGGTGTTTTTTTGGGGTTGTGTTTCTCAGACACCAGGCTCACGGTGGAGGACATCGAGAGCGCCCTGCTGAGGCAGCTGAAGGCGGCCAAGGACGCGTCCATCATGGTGAAGAAGCCGGAGGAGGAGAACATCCACTTCACCAGCAACGGTAGGAGGCGCCGGCGCCGACCGATGAGCTGTCCTCAAGCGCTCGCTACGCGCACGAATGTGCAGAGGAAGTTGTGCTACTGTATTTCATTTTTAGGGTTTCATCTTGTACGGAGGATAAGATATGACTAACTTGGGTCACACTCGCTGAATAGTGCTCTCTCTCTCTCTCTCTCCCTCCCTCTCTCTCTCCCTCCCTCCCCCCATCAGGCCTCTCCTCCCTCCCCTACTTCACCGCCACCGCCACCGTGACCACGCCCACCACCGCCACCAGCACCACCATGCCCCCCCTCACCTCCGCCCACGTCACCCGCCGGCCGCAGGCCACCACGCGCCGCCCCCTGACCGGCCGCCGGACGACCCCCTCCGCCCCGGTGACCACGCCGCTCCTCGCCGCCGCCACCACCACCACCGCCGCCGCCACCATCATCCCCCAGCTGAGGACCCGCCCCACGCCCCAGCACACCAAGCCCCAGCGGCCGTGCGACGCCCACCCCTGTCATCACGGCGGCACGTGCGAGGACGATGGCGCCGACTTCACCTGCATCTGCCGGCCGGGAGAGGCGGCGCCGTGTGCGAGAAACGTGAGTGAGAGATCTCCGACGTCGCCTAGGCAACGCAGGCGCCTCGGAGGGTCTAGTGAACCCCGGGTTGAATCAAAACCATATCCAATTGGCACCCTCGAAATTGAGAGCCAATAAAAATTCACAACTCCAGTCCTTCCTGAAATTAGACATGCTTCTCCATTTCCTGTCCTACACTATTGGATGAAGTGATTAATCAGGTGTGCCTGACTGCAGCACAAAGATCAGGCACACCTGAAAATTAATTTCATCCAATAGTGTGAGACAGGAAATAGAGAAGCATGTCTAATTCCAGGAAGTACTGGAGTTGTGCTTATAGCCCATTGAAAGCCTAAAAAAAAAAGATTTTCCATCTCAGAGGTCTGACGATGAGGAAGCCCCTCGCGCAGCTCAAGATAATTGGCGCTAATTGCTTTGATGGGACAGCTGGTGAGAATCGTTGCGCGTGTTGTGAGCTGGAGAGTGGCGAGACGGAGGCTCGGTCGGCGCCGGTTGATCAATCAAGTCATTAAGAGGGACTCATCAGCGTCATCAGCTACAGACGCTGAGGAGGAGCTGGAGGGAACGGGG
>NW_028175673.1:0-2330 GCF_949987555.1 Borostomias antarcticus
ACTGTACTTTTATAGCGCTTTTCCACCTTAGCGGCACTCAAAGCGCTTTACAATGGCCTCTCATTCACCCATTCACACACACATTTACACACCAATGGCGGCAGCTGCCATGCAAGGTGCTAACCTGCTCATTGGGAGCAATTTGGGGTTAGGTGTCTTGCTCAAGGACACTTCGACATGTGGACAGTCGGAGCTGGGATTCAAACCGCTGACCCTTCGATCATTGAACGACCCGCTCTACCAACTGAGCTACAGCCGCCCACGTGTGTTTATACTTGTCAGCCTGGGCCATGTCAATAGGTTAGCAGTCAGAGGCTGGAGGATTATGGGGTTGGCCAAGTTTAGAGCGAAGCTGACTGTTAAATATTGCTCAATCTCCTCCATTATTGGCAGCTGCTGCATTTGGAGGATATGTTTTCTGTGCCCATAACTCCCCTGGTGATAGTAATATGTTCTGTATGTATATAACACCAACAAGATATATGTATGTGTGTATGTATGTGCATGTAGGGCTATTGTGTGCATCCTAGAAGCTTGAGAGAGAGAGAGAGAGAGAGAGAGAGAGAGAGAGAGGAGATTGCTTGTTACTATGAAATGTGACACGTTAAACGACCAAACAACATGATAGCAATGGAACTATATTTGGGTATATATGTATTTTAGGAATGCATACCTAAATAAAGAATTAATGTGTGTGTTTGTGTGTGTGTGTGTGTGTGTGTGTGTGTGTGTGTGTGTGTGTGTGTGTGTGTGTGTGAGAGAGAGAGAGAGAGAGAGAGAATGACACACCAGGAATGTGTATGTGCATGTACAGGCTTGGATATAATAATCTAGGAATGTCAGCAAGCTACTGTAACACACGCCTCTGTGCATTTCATATCAACACTATGAATCGAGATATGTCAACTTTCTGATCTACTAGCAGGTCAGCAGACGCCCTCCTGTGTGATTCTAATCGCCTGATTTACATTGATTTATCTCAAATAAATCAGATGATTCAATACCGGGTGTTTTAAAATAGTGTTTATCAAGCCAAGAGCTTCACAAAGTTGTGGAGTTCGTCTCTCCTCTTCCAGCATGCATATTTTTGCACTGGTGTAGTGGTAGCCTTTAGCTAACGTAGCCTAGACCATGGACTTCCCGCTAACTTAGATTGACCAATGAGATTTGAGAAGACTGCCTTAGTTCTGTTTAAACTGAAATTACTCTCACATACTCTACTGAAAATACTCTCGCATACTACTGAAATTACTCTCACATACTACTGAAAATACTCTCACATACTACTGAAATTACTCTCACATACTACTGAAAATACTCTCACATACACATGATAAATACTCTCACATACACATGATAAATACTCTCACATACTACTGAAAATACTCTCACATACTCTACTGAAAATACTCTCACATACACATGTGAAGTGTTTTCACACACGTGAAATAACTTCATATACACTTCTGAATATTCTCTCACATACTACTGAAAATACTCTCACATACACATGATAAATACTCTCACATACACATGATAAATACTCTCACATACTACTGAAATTCCTCTTACATACAACTATTGCATTTCAGTAGTATGTGAGAGTATTTTCAGTAGTATGTGAGAGTATTTTCAGTAGTATATGAGAGTATTTATCATGTGTATGTGAGAGTATTTTCAGTAGTATGTGAGAGTATTTATCATGTGTATGTGAGAGTATTCTCATGTGTATGTGAGAGTATTTTCAGTAGTATGTGAGAGTATTTTCAGTTGTATGTGAGAGTATTCTCATGTGTATGTGAGAGTATTTTCAGTCGTATGTGAGAGTATTTATCATGTGTATGTGAGAGTATTTTCAGTCGTATGTGAGAGTATTTTCAGTAGTATGTGAGAGTATTTTCAGTAGTATGTGAGAGTATTTTCACTAGTATGTGAGAGTATTTATCATGTGTATGTGAGAGTATTTTCAGTAGTATGTGAGAGTATTTTCACTAGTATGTGAGAGTATTTTCACTAGAATGTGAAGTATTTTCAGTAGTATGTGAGAGTATTTTCACTAGTATGTGAGAGTATTTTCACTAGTATGTGAGAGTATTTTCACTAGTATGTGAAGTATTTTCACTAGTATGTGAGAGTATTTTCAGTAGTATATGAAAGTATTTATCATGTGTATGTGAGAGTATTTTCAGTAGTATGTGAGAGTATTTTCACTAGTATGTGAGAGTATTAACGTGTAAGTGAGAGGTAAAGTATGGAATATGGCCTCTACAGCGTCTCATAGGGATAGGAGGGATAGAGAGAGAGAGAGAGAGCAGAACCAGTAGAGTCGG